>NW_027309339.1:0-39985 GCF_047496885.1 Scyliorhinus torazame | reverse complement strand
GCCGACTCACCCGCCCTGCCCCCGCTGGGCCCCCTCACCCGCCCTCCCCCGCTGGGCCCCCTCACCCGCCCTCCCCCCGCTGGGCCCCCCTCAACCGCCCTCCCCCCGCTGGGCCCCCTCACCCGCCCTCCCCCCCGCTGGGCCCCCCTCACCCGCCCTCCCCCCGCTGGGCCCCCTCACCCGCCCTCCCCCCCGCTGGGCCGACACACCCGCCCTCCCCCCGCTGGGACCCCTCACCCCGCCCTCCCCCGCTGGGCCCCCTCACCCGCCCTCCCCCGCTGGGCCCCCCTCACCCGCCCTCCCCCGCTGGGCCCCCTCACCCGCCTCCCCCCCGCTGGGCCGACACACCCGCCCTCCCCCCGCTGGGACCCCTCACCCGCCCTCCCCCCGCTGGGACCCCTCACCCGCCCTCCCCCCGCTGGGACCCCTCACCCCGCCCTCCCCCCCTGCTGGGCCGACACACCCGCCCTCCCCCGCCCTGCCTATCGCTGGAACCCCCGACAACCATCCCTATCTCTGTAACCTCCTCCAGCCCCTACAACCCTCCCTATCTCTGTAACCTCCTCCAGCCCCTACAACCCTCCCTATCTCTGTAACCTCCTCCAGCCCCTACAACCCTCCCTATCTCTGTAACCTCCTCCAGACCCCACACCCTCCCTATCTCTGTAACCTCCTCCAGCCCCTACAACCCTCCCTATCTCTGTAACCTCCTCCAGCCCCTACAACCCTCCCTATCTCTGTAACCTCCTCCAGCCCCTACAACCCTCCCTATCTCTGTAACCTCCTCCAGCCCCTACACCCCTCCCTATCTCTGTAACCTCCTCCAGCCCCTAGACCCCTCCCTATCTCTGTTACCTCCTCCAGCCCCTACAACCCTCCCTATCTCAGTAACCTCCTCCAGCCCCTACAACCCCCCTATCTCTGTAACCTCCTCCAGCCCCTACAACCCTCCCTATCTCTGTAACCTCCTCCATCCCCTACAACCCTCCCTATCTCTGTAACCTCCTCCAGCCCCTACACCCCTCCCTATCTCTGTAACCTCCTCCAGCCCCTACACCCCCCCTATGTCTGTAACCTCCTCCAGCCCCTACAACCCTCCCTATCTCTGTAACCCCCTCCCTCCCCTACACCCCTCCCTATCTCTGTAACGTCCTCCAGCCCCTACAACCCACCCTATCTCTGTAACCCCTCCAGCCCCTACAACCCTCCCAATCTCTGTAACCTCCTCCAGCCCCTACACCCCTCCCTATCTCTGTAACCTCCTCCAGCCCCTACAACCCTCCCTATCTCTGTAACCTCCTCCAGCCCCTACAACCCTCGCTATCTCTGTAACCTCCTCCAGCCCCTACAACCCTCGCTATCTCTGTAACCTCCTCCAGCCCCTACAACCCTCCCTATCTCTGTAACCTCCTCCAGCCCCTACAACCCTCCCTATCTCTGTAACTTCCTCCAGTCCCTACACCCCTCCCTATCTCTGTAACCCCCTCCAGCCCCTACACCCCTCCCTATCTCTGTAACCTCCTCCAGCCCCGACACCCTCCCTATCTCTGTACCCTCCTCCATCCCCTAAACCCCTCCCTATCTCTGTAACCTCCTCCAGCCCCTTCAACCCTCCCTATCTCTGTAACCTCCTCCAGTCCCTACACCTCTCCCAATCTCTGTAACCTCCCCCAGCCCTTACACCCCTCCCTATCTCTGTAACCTCCTCCCGTCCCCTACAACCCTCCCTATCTCTGTAACCTCCTCCAGTCCCTACACCTCTCCCAATCTCTAACCTCCCCCGGCCCTTACACCCTCCCTATATCTGTAACCTCCTCCAGCGCCTACAACCCTCCCTATCTCTGTAACCTCCTCCAGCCCCCTACAACCCTCCCTATCTCTGTAACCTCCTCCAGCCCCTACAACCCTCCCTATCTCTGTAACATCCTCCAGCCCCTACAACCCTCCCTATCTCTGTAACCTCCTCCAGCACCTACAACCCTCCCCATCTGTGACCCCCTCCAGCCCTCCTGCTGTGATCTGCCCCAATGACCCCCTCTATCACCACCCCCCTCTTTCTCTGTCCGTCTGTCCCCCCCTCTATCTCTCTGTCCCCCCCCTCTCTCTCTCTCTGTCCCCCCCTCTCTCTCTCTCTGTCCCCCCCCCTCTCTCTCTCTCTGTCCCCCCCTCTCTCTCTCTCTCTGTCCCCCCCCTCTCTCTCTCTCTGTCCCCCCCCTCTCTCTCTCTCTGTCCCCCCCTCTCTCTCTCTCTGTCCCCCCCCTCTCTCTCTCTCTGTCCCCCCCCTCTCTCTCTCTGTCCCCCCCCTCTCTCTCTGTACATCCCCCCTCTCTCTCTGTACATCCCCCCTCTCTCTCTCTGTAGCCCCCTCTCTCTCTGTAGCCCCCTCTCTCTCTGTACCCCCCCTCTCTCTCTGTACCCCCCTCTCTCTCTGTACATCCCCCCCTCTCTCTCTGTAGCCCCCTCTCTCTCTCTGTAGCCCCCTCTCTCTCTGTACCCCCCTCTCTCTCTGTAGCCCCCTCTCTCTCTGTAGCCCCCTCTCTCTCTCTGTACCCCCTCTCTCTCTGTACCCCCCTCTCTCTCTGTACCCCCCCTCTCTCTCTGTAGCCCCCTCTCTCTCTGTAGCCCCCTCTCTCTGTAGCCCCCTCTCTCTCTGTACCCCCTCTCTCTGTGTCCCCCCCTCTCTCTCTGTAGCCCCCTCTCTCTCTGTACCCCCCTCTCTCTCTGTACCCCCCTCTCTCTGTACCCCCCTCTCTCTCTGTACCCCCCTCTCTCTCTGTACCCCCCTCTCTCTCTGTAGCCCCCTCTCTCTCTGTAGCCCCCTCTCTCTCTGTACCCCCCTCTCTCTCTGTACCCCCCTCTCACTCTGTACCCCCCTCTCACTCTGTACCCCCCTCTCTCTCTGTACCCCCCTCTCTCTCTGTACCCCCCTCTCTCTCTGTACCCCCCCTCTCTCTCTGTACCCCCTCTCTCTCTGTAACCCCCCTCTCTCTCTGTACCCCCCTCTCTCTCTGTACCCCCTCTCTCTCGCTGTACCCCCCTCTCTCTCTGTACCCCCCTCTCTCTCTGTACCCCCTCTCTTTCTGTACCCCCCCTCTCTCTCTGTACCCCCCTCTCTCTCTGTACCCCCCTCTCTCTCTCTGTGTCCCCCCTCTCTCTCTGTTGTCCCCCTCTCTCTCTCTCGGGTGTCCCCCCGTGTCCCCCTCTCTCTCAATCTCTGTGCCTCCCTCTCTCTCTCTGTGCCCCCTCTCAGTCTGTTCCCCCCCCCCCTCTGTCCCTCTCTGTTCCCCTCCGTCTGTTTTCCCCCCCCCTCTCTCTCTTTCAGACCCTCTCTCTCTGTCGCCACCCCTCTCTCTCTCTGTTCCCCCCCTCCCTCTCTCTCCCTGTTCCCCCCCTCCCTCGATCTCCCTGTTCCCCCCCTCCCTCTCTCTCTCTGTTCCCCCCCTCCCTCTCTCTGTTCCTCCCCCCTCTCTCTCTCTCTCTGTTTCCCCCCCTTTCCCTCTCTCTGTTTCCCCCCCTTTCCCTCTCTCTGTACCCCCCCCTTTCCCTCTCTCTGTTCCCCCCCTTTCCCTCTCTCTGTTCCCCCCCTTTCCCTCTCTCTGTTCCCCCCCTTTCCCTCTCTCTGTTCCCCCCCTTTCCCTCTCTCTGTTCCCCCCCTTTCCCTCTCTCTGTTCCCCCCCTTTCCCTCTCTGTGTCCCCCCTCTCTCTGTGTTCCCCCCTCTCTCTGTGTCCCCCCTCTCTCACTGTGTCCCCCCCCTCTCACTGTGTCCCCCCCCTCTCTGTGTCCCCCCTCTCTCTGTGTCCCCCCTCTCTCTGTGTCCCCCCTCTCTCTGTGTCCATCTCTCTGTGTCCCCCCTCTCCCTGTGTCCCCGCCCTCTCTCTGTGTCCATCTCTCTGTGTCCCCCCCTCTCCCTGTGTCCCCCCTCTCCCTGTGTCCCCCCCTCTCCGTGTCCCCCCTCTCCCTGTGTCCCCCCTCTCCCTGTGTCCCCCCTCTCCCTGTGTCCCCCCTCTCTCTCTGTGTCCCCCCCCTCTCTGTGTCCCCCCCTCTCTGTGTGTCCCCCACCTCTCTGTGTCCCCCCTCTCTCTGTGTCCCCCCTCTCTCTCTGTGTCCCCCCTCTCTCTGTGTCCCCCCCCCTCTCTCTGTGTCCCCCCCCTCTCTCTGTGTCCCCCCCTCTCTCTGTGTCTCCCCTCTCTCTCTGTGTCCCCCCCTCTCTCTGTGCCCCCCCTCTCTCTCTGTGCCCCCCCTCTCTCTGTGCCCCCCCTCTCTCTCTGTGCCCCCCCTCTCTCTCTGTGCCCCCCCTCTCTCTCTGTACCCCCCTCTCTCTCTGTGCCCCTCCTCTCTCTCTATCTGTGAGAGCATTGGTGCGCCTGTTCCTAATAGAACATTGACAGTGTCCCCGCTGACCAGGGTTGCGATGTTCCGAGGAAGTTTAGACTCACACACAGGCTGTGCCGACAGGGGAGAGCGGACCTTTCAGAGAGGAGACACCCTGCTGCAACTCGGAGCGGGGGCGAGGCGGAGCGGGGGCGAGGCGGAGCGGGGGCGAGGCGGAGCGGGGGGCGAGGCGGAGCGGGGGCGAGGCGGAGCGGGGGCGAGGCGGAGCGGGGGCGAGGCGGAGCGGGGGGCGTGGCGGAGCGGGGGCGTGGCGGAGCGGGGGCGTGGCGGAGCGGGGGCGAGGCGGAGCGGGGGCGAGGCGGAGCGGGGGCGTGGCGGAGCGGGGGCGTGGCGGAGCGGGGGCGAGGCGGAGCGGGGGCGAGGCGGAGCGGGGGCGAGGCGGAGCGGGGGGCGAGGCGGAGCGGGGGGCGAGGCGGAGCGGGGGCGAGGCGGAGCGGGGGCGAGGCGGAGCGGGGGCGAGGCGGAGCGGGGGCGAGGCGGAGCGGGGCGAGGCGGAGCGGGGGCGAGGCGGAGCGGGGGGCGAGGCGGAGCGGGGGCGAGGCGGAGCGGGGGCGAGGCGGAGCGGGGGCGAGGCGGAGCGGGGGCGAGGCGGAGCGGGGGCGAGGCGGAGCGGGGGCGAGGCGGAGCGGGGGCGAGGCGGAGCGGGGGCGAGGCGGAGCGGGGGCGAGGCGGAGCGGGGGCGAGGCGGAGCAGGGGCGAGGCGGAGCAGGGGCGAGGCGGAGCAGGGGCGAGGCGGAGCAGGGGCGAGGCGGAGCAGGGGCGAGGCGGAGCAGGGGCGAGGCGGAGCAGGGGCGAGGCGGAGCAGGGGCGAGGCGGAGCAGGGGCGAGGCGGAGCAGGGGCGAGGCGGAGCAGGGGCGAGGCGGAGCAGGGGCGAGGCGGAGCAGGGGGCGAGGCGGAGCAGGGGCGAGGCGGAGCAGGGGCGAGGCGGAGCAGGGGCGAGGCGGAGCAGGGGCGAGACGGAGCAGGGGCGAGACGGAGCAGGGGCGAGACGGAGCAGGGGCGAGACGGAGCGGGGGCGAGACGGAGCGGGGGCGAGACGGAGCGGGGGCGAGACGGAGCGGGGGCGAGACGGAGCGGGGGCGAGACGGAGCGGGGGCGAGACGGAGCGGGGGCGAGACGGAGCGGGGGCGAGACGGAGCGGGGGCGAGACGGAGCGGGGGCGAGACGGAGCGGGGGCGAGACGGAGCGGGGGCGAGACGGAGCGGGGGCGAGACGGAGCGGGGGCGAGGCGGAGCGGGGGCGAGGCGGAGCGGGGGCGAGGCGGAGCGGGGGCGAGGCGGAGCGGGGGCGAGGCGGAGCAGGGGCGAGGCGGAGCAGGGGCGAGGCGGAGCGGGGGGCGAGACGGAGCAGGGGCGAGACGGAGCAGGGGCGAGACGGAGCAGGGGCGAGACGGAGCAGGGGCGAGACGGAGCAGGGGGCGAGACGGAGCAGGGGCGAGACGGAGCAGGGGCGAGACGGAGCAGGGGCGAGACGGAGCAGGGGCGAGACGGAGCAGGGGCGAGACGGAGCAGGGGCGAGACGGAGCAGGGGCGAGACGGAGCAGGGGCGAGACGGAGCAGGGGCGAGACGGAGCAGGGGCGAGACGGAGCAGGGGCGAGACGGAGCAGGGGCGAGACGGAGCAGGGGCGAGACGGAGCAGGGGCGAGACGGAGCAGGGGCGAGACGGAGCAGGGGCGAGACGGAGCGGGGGCGAGACGGAGCAGGGGCGAGACGGAGCGGGGGCGAGGCGGAGCAGGGGCGAGGCGGAGCAGGGGCGAGGCGGAGCAGGGGCGAGACGGAGCAGGGGCGAGACGGAGCAGGGGCGAGACGGAGCAGGGGCGAGACGGAGCAGGGGCGAGACGGAGCAGGGGCGAGACGGAGCAGGGGCGAGACGGAGCAGCTGATGTGGGAATGGTTTTATTGTGTGAGGGGGTTACACAGACGGGAGAGACGCGGAATCGCCTCTGGGCTCCCGGACCCCGTCTCAATAGGAGCTCTGGTTCTGTCGATAGCCTCCTCGGCCCTGGTACGACTGTTTCCCCTGGTAACCACCTTTCTGGTCTGGGGAGAGAGGAAAGGCGCAGCTCAGAACAGAGAACAGAAATTCCCACCACACGTTATACCCAGTGCCTCCCCCCCCCCTTCCCCAGGGTACCCCCCCCTCCTCCCGTCCCCTCACCCCCTCCCCCCCCCGCACTCCCCCCCCCCTGCTCCTCCTCCCACTCTCCCCGTCCCCACCCCCCCCCCCTCCGCCCTCCCCGTCCTCCCCCTCTCCCCGTCCCCCCCTCCTCCCGCTCTCCCCGTCCCCCCCCCCTCCTCCCGCTCTCCCCGGCCCCTCCCCCCCCTCCTCCTCCCGCTCTCCCCGTCCCCTCCCCCCCCCTCCTCCCGCTCTCCCCGTCCCTTCCCCCCCTCCTCCCGCTCTCCCCGTCCCCTCCCCCTCCTCCTCGTCCCCTCCCCCCTCCTCCTCCCGCTCTCCCTGCCCCCTCCCCCCTCCTCCTCCCGCTCTCCCCATCCCCTCCCCCCTCCTCCCGCTCTCCCCGCCCCCCCCCTCCTCCGGCTCTCCCAGTCCCACCCCCTCCTCCTCCCGCTCTCCCCGTTCCCCCCCTCCTCCCGCTCTCCCCGTCCCCTTCCCCTCCTCCTCCCGCTCTCCACGTCCCCTCCCCCCCTCCTCCCGCTCTCCCCGTCCCCTCCCCCCCTCCTCCCGCTCTCCGTCCCCTCCCCCTCCTCCCACACTCCCTGTCCCCTCCCCCCTCCCCTCCCTCCCTCCCCGTCCCCTCCCCCCTCCTCCCGCACTCCCTGTCCCTCCACTCCCTCCTCCTCCCGCTTCCCAGTCCCCTCCCCCCTCCTCCTCCCGCACTCCCCCCGCCTGCCCCCCCCCCTCCGACCGCACACACACGCCCTCCGCCCCCCCTCCTCCTCCCGCTCTCCCCGTCCCCCCTCCTCCCCGTCCCCTCCCCCCGCTCTCCCCTCCCCGTCCCCTCCCCCCGCTCTCCCCGCCCCCCCCCCTCCTCCCGCTCTCCCCGTCCCCTCCCCCCCCTCCTCCCGCTCTCCCGTCCCCTCCCCCCCCTCCTCCCGCTCTCCCCGTCCCCTCCCCCCCCTCCTCCCGCTCTCCTCGTCCCCTCCCTCTCCCCCCCCTCTGCCTCCCGCACTCCCCGTCCCCTCCCCCCCTCCTCCCGCTCTCCCCGTCCCCTCCCCCCCCTCTCCCCGTCCCCTCCCCCCCTCCTCCTCCCGCTCTCCCCGTCCCCTCCCCCTCCTCCCGCTCTCCCCGTCCCCTTCTCCTCCTCCCGCTCTCCCTGTCCCCTCACCCCTCCTCCCGCTTTCCCCGTCCCCTCCCCTCCCCCCTCCTCCCGCTCTCCCTGTCCCCTCCCCCCCTCCTCCCGCTCTCCCCCTACTCCCGCTCTCCCCGTCCCCTCCCCCCCGCACTCCCCGCCCCCCCCTCCTCCCGCTCTCCCCGTCCCCTCCCCCCCTCTGCCTCCCGCACTCCCCGTCCCCTCCTCCTCCCGCTCTCCCCGTCCCCACCCCCCCTCCTCCTCCCGCTCTCCACGTCCCCTCCCCCTCTCCCCGTCCCCTTCTCCTCCTCCCGCTCTCCCTGTCCCCTCCCCCCCTCCTCCCGCTCTCCCCCTACTACCGCTCTCCCCGTCCCCTCCCCCCCGCACTCCCCGCCCCCCCCTTCTCCCGCTCTCCCCGTCCCCTCCCCCCCTCTGCCTCCCGCACTCCCCGTCCCCTCCTCCTCCCGCTCTCCCCGTCCCCACCCCCCCCTCCTCCTCCCGCTCTCCACGTCCCCTCCCCCCTCTCCCCGTCCCCTTCTCCTCCCGCTCTCCCCGTCACATCTCCCCTCCGCCCCCCTCCCGCTCTCTCCGTCCCATCCCCCCTCCTCCCGCACTCCCTGTCCCCTCCTCCCGCTCTCCCCGTCCCCTCCCCCCGCTCTCCCTCCCCCCCTCCTCCCGCTCTCCCCGTCCCCTCCCCCCCCCTCTCCCAGTCCCCTCCCCCCCCTCTCCCAGTCCCCTCCCCCCCCCTCTGCCTCCCGCACTCCCCGTCCCCTCCCCCCTCCTCCTCCCCGCTCTCCCCGTCCCCTCCCCCCTCCCTGTCCCCTCCCCTCCTCCCGCTTTCCCCGTCCCCTCCCCCTCCTCCCGCTCTCCCTGTCCCCCTCCCCACCTCCCGCTCTCTCCCCCCCCCCCGCTCTCCCCATCCCCATCCCCCTCCTCCCGCACTCCGTCCCCTCCCCCCCTCCCGCTCTCCACGTCCCCTCCGCCCCCCCTCCTCCCGCACACACCCCCCCTCCACCCCCCTCTCCTCCTCCCCCTCTCCCCCTCCCCCCTCTCCTCCTCCCGCTCTCCCCGTCCCCTCCCCCCGCTCTCCCCGTCCCCTCCCCCCTTCCCCTCCCCCCGTTCCCCGTCCCCTCCCCCTCCTCCCGCTCTCCCCGTCCCCTCCCCCCCTTCTCCCGCTCTCCCCCCCCCTCCTCCCGCTCTCCCCGTCCCCCCCTCTGCCTCCCGCACTCCCCGTCCCCTCCTCCTCCTGCTCTCCCCATCCCCTCCCCCCGCTCTCCCCGTCCCCTTCTCCTCCTCCCGCTCTCCCCGTCCCATCTCCCCTCCGCCCCCCTCCCGCTCTCTCCGTCCCCTCCCCCCTCCTCCCGCTCTCCCCCGTCCCCTCCCCCCGCTCTCCCTGTCCCCTCCCCCCTCCTCCCGCTCTCTCCATCCCCTCCCCCCTCCTCCCGCACTCCCTGTCCCCTCCTCCCGCTCTCCCCATCCCCTCCCCCCGCTCCCTTCTCCTCCTCCCGCTCTCCCCGTCCCATCTCCCCTCCGCCCCCCTCTCCCGCTCTCCCCGTCCCATCTCCCCTCCGCCCCCCTCCCGCTCTCTCCGTCCCCTCCCCCTCTCCCGCTCTCCCTGTCCCTCCCCCTCCTCCCGCTCTCTCCATCCCCTCCCCCCTCCTCACCGCTCTCCCCGTCCCCTCCCGCTCTCCCCGTCCCCCCCCCACCCCGCTCCCCTCACCCCCGCGCTCCCCTTCCCCGCGCTCCCTCCCCCCGCGCTCCCCTCCCCCCGCGCTCCCCCCCCTCGCTCACCGCGGCTGAAGTAGCCGCTGTAGGTTCCCTGTTTCAGGTCGAAACAACTCGCTCGTTGTTCTCCACCAGGTTGCCCAGTTTCTCCGCCAGCTGCAGGGCCATGTTCTGCAGCGAGGTGGGTTCCGTGCGGTGCATCACCACCGTCTGGGTCGGCTGGTCCAGGAGGCCTGGGGGGGGGGGGGGGGGGAGAACACACGGACAGGTGTGGGGTAAGAGTCAAGACAAGAAATGTTTCCCTCCTAGTGCGGCACTCCCTCAGTACTGACCCTCTGACAGTGCGGCACTCCCTCAGTACTGACCCTCTGACAGTGCGGCACTCCCTCAGTACTGACCCTCTGACAGTGCGGCACTCCCTCAGTTGACCCTCTGACAGTGCGGCACTCCCTCAGTACTGACCCTCTGACAGTGTGGCACTCCCTCAGTACTGACCCTCTGACAGTGCGGCACTCCCTCAGTACTGACCCTCTGACAGTGCGGCACTCCCTCAGTACTGACCCTCTGACAGTGCAGCACTCCCTCAGTACTGACCCTCTGACAGTGCAGCACTCCCTCAGTACTGACCCTCTGACAGTGCAGCACTCCCTCAGTACTGACCCTCTGACAGTGCGGCACTCCCTCAGTACTGACCCTCTGACAGTGCGGCACTCCCTCAGTACTGACCCTCTGACAGTGCAGCACTCCCTCAGTACTGACCCTCTGACAGTGCAGCACTCCCTCAGTACTGACCCTCTGACAGTGCGGCACTCCCTCAGTACTGACCCTCTGACAGTGCGGCGCTACCTCAGTACTGACCCTCTGACAGTGCGGCACTCCCTCAGTACTGACCCTCTGACAGTGCGGCACTCCCTCAGTACTGACCCTCTGACAGTGCGGCACTCCCTCAGTACTGACCCTCTGACAGTGCGACACTCCCTCAGTACTGACCCTCTGACAGTGCGGCACTCCCTCGGTACTGACCTTCTGACAGTGCGACACTCCCTCAGTACTGACCCTCTGACTGTGCAGCACTCCCTCAGTACTGACCCTCTGACAGTGCGGCACTCCCTCAGTACTGACCCTCTGATAGTGCGGCACTCCCTCAGTACTGACCCTCTGACAGTGCGGCACTCCTTCAGTACTGACCCTCTGACAGTGCGGCACTCCCTCAGTACTGACCCTCTGACAGTGCGGCACTCCCTCAGTACTGACCCTCTGACAGTGCAGCACTCGCTCAGTACTGACCCTCTGACAGTGCGGCACTCCCTCAGTACTGACCCTCTGACAGTGCAGCACTCCCTCAGTACTGATCCTCTGACAGTGCGGCACTCCCTCAGTACTGACCCTCTGACAGTGCGGCACTCCCTCAGTACTGACCCTCTGACAGTGCGGCACTCCCTCAGTACTGACCCTCTGACAGTGCAGCACTCGCTCAGTACTGACCCTCTGACAGTGCGGCACTCCCTCAGTACTGACCCTCTGACAGTGCGGCACTCCCTCAGTACTGACCCCCTGACAGTGCAGCACTCCCTCAGTACTGACCCTCTGACAGTGCGGCACTCCCTCAGTACTGACCCTCTGACAGTGCGGCACTCCCTCAGTACTGACCCTCTGACAGTGCGGCGCTCCCTCAGTACTGACCCTCTGATAGTTCAGCACTCCCTCAGTACTGACTCTCTGACAGTTCAGCACTCCCTCAGTACTGACCCTCTGACAGTGCGGCACTCCCTCAGTACTGACCCTCTGACAGTGCGGCACTCCCTCAGTACTGACCCTCTGACAGTGCAGCACTCCCTCAGTACAGACCCTCTGACAGTGCGGCACTCCCTCAGTACTGACCCTCTGACAGTGCGGCACTCCCTCAGTACTGACCCTCTGACAGTGCGGCACTCCCTCAGTACTGACCCTCTGACAGTGCGGCACTCCCTCAGTACTGACCCTCTGACAGTGCGGCGCTCCCTCAGCACTGACCCTCTGACAGTGCGGCACTCCCTCAGTACTGACCCTCTGACAGTGCGGCGCTCCCTCAGCACTGACCCTCTGACAGTGCGACACTCCCTCAGTACTGACCCTCTGACAGTGCGGCGCTCCCTCAGCACTGACCCTCTGACAGTGCGGCACTCCCTCAGTACTGACCCCTCTGACAGTGCGGCACTCCCTCAGTACTGACTCTCTGACAGTTCAGCACTCCCTCAGTACTGACCCTCTGACAGTGCGGCACTCCCTCAGTACTGACCCTCTGACAGTGCGGCACTCCCTCAGTACTGACCCTCTGACAGTGCAGCACTCCCTCAGTACAGACCCTCTGACAGTGCGGCACTCCCTCAGTACTGACCCTCTGACAGTGCGGCACTCCCTCAGTACTGACCCTCTGACAGTTCAGCACTCCCTCAGTACTGACCCTCTGACAGGGCGGCTCTCCCTCAGTACTGACCCCCTGACAGTGCAGCACTCCCTCAGTACTGACCCTCTGACAGAGCAGCACTCCCTCAGTACTGACCCTCTGACAGTGCAGCACTCCCTCAGTACTGACCCTCTGACAGTGCAGCACTCCCTCAGTACTGACCCTCTGACAGTGCAGCACTCCCTCAGTACTGACCCTCTGACAGTGCGGCACTCCCTCAGTACTGACCCTCTGACAGTGCGGCACTCCCTCAGTACTGACCCTCTGACAGTGCGGCACTCCCTCAGTACTGACCCCCTGACAGTGCAGCACTCCCTCAGTACTGACCCTCTGACAGTGCGGCACTCCCTCAGTACTGACCCTCTGACAGTGCGGCACTCCCTCAGTACTGACCCTCTGACAGTGCGGCACTCCCTCAGTACTGACCCTCTGACAGTGCGGCACTCCCTCAGTACTGACCCTCTGACAGTGCGGCACTCCCTCAGTACTGACCCCCTGACAGTGCAGCACTCCCTCAGTACTGACCCTCTGACAGTGCGGCACTCCCCTCAGTACTGACCCTCTGACAGTGCGGCACTCCCTCAGTACTGACCCTCTGACAGTGCGGCGCTCCCTCAGTACTGACCCTCTGACAGTTCAGCACTCCCTCAGTACTGACCCTCTGACAGTGCGGCACTCCCTCAGTACTGACCCTCTGACAGTGCGGCACTCCCTCAGTACTGACCCTCTGACAGTGCAGCACTCCCTCAGTACAGACCCTCTGACAGTGCGGCACTCCCTCAGTACTGACCCTCTGACAGTGCGGCACTCCCTCAGTACTGACCCTCTGACAGTGCAGCACTCCCTCAGTACTGACCCTCTGACAGTGCGACACTCCCTCAGTACTGACTCTCTGACAGTTCAGCACTCCCTCAGTACTGACCCTCTGACAGCGCAGCACTCCCTCAGTACTGACCCTCTGACAGTGCGGCGCTCCCTCAGTACTGACCCTCTGACAGCGCAGCACTCCCTCAGTACTGACCCTCTGACAGTGCAGCACTCCCTCAGTACTGACCCTCTGACAGTGCAGCACTCCCTCAGTACTGACCCTCTGACAGTGCGGCACTCCCTCAGTACTGACCCTCTGACAGTGCAGCACTCCCTCAGTACTGACCCTCTGACAGTGCGGCGCTCCCTCAGTACTGACCCTCTGACAGTGCAGCACTCCCTCAGTACTGACCCTCTGGCAGTGCAGCACTCCCTCAGTACTGACCCTCTGACAGTGCGGCACTCCCTCAGTACTGGCCCTCTGACAGTGCAGCACTCCCTCAGTACTGACCCTCTGACAGTGCAGCACTCCCTCAGGACTGACCCTCTGACAGTGCAGCACTCCCTCAGTACTGACCCTCAGACAGTGCGGCACTCCCTCAGTACTGACCCTCTGACAGTGCGGCGCTCCCTCAGGACTGACCCTCTGACAGTGCAGCACTCCCTCAGTACTGACCCTCTGACAGTGCGGCACTCCCTCAGTACTGACCCTCTGACAGTGCGGTGCTCCCTCAGTACTGACCCTCTGACAGTGCGGCACTCCCTCAGTACTGACCCTCTGACAGTGCGGCACTCCCTCAGTACTGACCCACTGACAGTGCGGCACTCCCTCAGTACTGACCCTCTGACAGTGCGGCTCGCCCTCAGTACTGACCCTCTGACAGTGCGACACTCCCTCTGTCCTGATCCTCAGACAGTGCGGCACTCCCTCAGTACTGATCCTCAGACAGTGCGGCACTCCCACAGTACTGACCCTCTGACAGTGCGGTGCTCCCTCAGTACTGATCCTAAGACAGTGCAGCACTCCCTCAGTACTGACCCTCTGACAGTGCAGCACTCCCTCAGTACTGACCCTCTTGACAGTGCGGCACTCCCCCAGTACTGACCCTCTGACAGTGCAGCACTCCCTCAGTAGTGACCCTCTGACAGTGCGGCACTCCCTCAGTACTGACCCTCTGACAGTGCGGCACTCCCTCAGTACTGACCCTCTGACAGTGCAGCACTCCCTCGGTACTGACCCTCTGACAGAGCGGCGCTCCCTCAGTACTGACCCTCTGACAGTGCGGCACTCCCTCAGTACTGACCCTCGGACAGTGCGGCACTCCCTCAGTACTGACCCTCGGACAGTGCGGCACTCCCTCAGTACGGACCCTCGGACAGTGCGGCACTCCCTCAGTACGGACCCTCTGACAGTGCGGCACTCCCTCAGTACTGACCCTCTGACAGTGCGGCGCTCCCTCAGTACTGACCCTCTGACAGTGCGGCACTCCCTCAGTACTGACCCTCTGACAGTGCGGCACTCCCTCAGTACTGACCCTCTGACAGTGTGGCACTCCCTCAGTACTGACCCTCTGACAGTGCGGCGCTCCCTCAGTACTGACCCTCCGACAGTGCGGCACTCCCTCAGTACTGACCCTCTGACAGTGCGGCACTCCCTCAGTACTGACCCTCTGACAGTGCGGCACTCCCTCAGTACTGACCCTCTGACAGTGCGGCACTCCCTCAGTACTGACCCTCTGACAGTGCAGCACTCCCTCAGTACTGACCCTCTGACAGTGCAGCACTCCCTCAGTACTGACCCTCTGACAGTGCAGCACTCCCTCAGTACTGACCCTCTGACAGTGCGGCACTCCCTCAGTACTGACCCTCTGACAGTGCAGCACTCCCTCAGTACTGACCCACTGACAGTGCAGCACTCCCTCAGGACTGACCCTCTGACAGTGCAGCACTCCCTCAGTACTGACCCTCAGACAGTGCGGCACTCCCTCAGTACTGACCCTCTGACAGTGCGGCGCTCCCTCAGGACTGACCCTCTGACAGTGCAGCACTCCCTCAGTACTGACCCTCTGACAGTGCGGCACTCCCTCAGTACTGACCCTCTGACAGTGCGGTGCTCCCTCAGTACTGACCCTCTGAGAGTGCGGCACTACCTCAGTACTGACCCTCTGACAGTGCAGCACTCCCTCAGTACTGACCCTCTGACAGTGCGGCGCTCCCTCAGTACTGACCCTCTGACAGTGCAGCACTCCCTCAGTACTGACTCTCTGACAGTGCGGCACTCCCTCAGTACTGACCCTCTGACAGTGCGGCACTCCCTCAGTACTGACCCTCTGACAGTGCAGCACTCACTCAGTACTGACCCTCTGACAGTGCGGCACTCCCTCAGTACTGACCCTCTGACAGTGCGGCACTCCCTCAGTACTGACCCTCTGACAGTGCGGCACTCCCTCAGTACTGACCCTCTGACAGTGCGGCACTCCCTCAGTACTGACCCTCTGACAGTGCGGCACTCCCTCGGTACTGACCTTCTGACAGTGCGACACTCCCTCAGTACTGACCCTCTGACTGTGCAGCACTCCCTCAGTACTGACCCTCTGACAGTGCGGCACTCCCTCAGTACTGACCCTCTGATAGTGCGGCACTCCCTCAGTACTGACCCTCTGACAGTGCGGCACTCCTTCAGTACTGACCCTCTGACAGTGCGGCACTCCCTCAGTACTGACCCTCTGACAGTGCGGCACTCCCTCAGTACTGACCCTCTGACAGTGCAGCACTCGCTCAGTACTGACCCTCTGACAGTGCGGCACTCCCTCAGTACTGACCCTCTGACAGTGCAGCACTCCCTCAGTACTGATCCTCTGACAGTGCGGCACTCCCTCAGTACTGACCCTCTGACAGTGCGGCACTCCCTCAGTACTGACCCTCTGACAGTGCGGCACTCCCTCAGTACTGACCCTCTGACAGTGCAGCACTCGCTCAGTACTGACCCTCTGACAGTGCGGCACTCCCTCAGTACTGACCCTCTGACAGCGCGGCACTCCCTCAGTACTGACCCCCTGACAGTGCAGCACTCCCTCAGTACTGACCCTCTGACAGTGCGGCACTCCCTCAGTACTGACCCTCTGACAGTGCGGCACTCCCTCAGTACTGACCCTCTGACAGTGCGGCGCTCCCTCAGTACTGACCCTCTGACAGTTCAGCACTCCCTCAGTACTGACTCTCTGACAGTTCAGCACTCCCTCAGTACTGACCCTCTGACAGTGCGGCACTCCCTCAGTACTGACCCTCTGACAGTGCGGCACTCCCTCAGTACTGACCCTCTGACAGTGCAGCACTCCCTCAGTACAGACCCTCTGACAGTGCGGCACTCCCTCAGTACTGACCCTCTGACAGTGCGGCACTCCCTCAGTACTGACCCTCTGACAGTGCGGCACTCCCTCAGTACTGACCCTCTGACAGTGCGGCACTCCCTCAGTACTGACCCTCTGACAGTGCGGCGCTCCCTCAGCACTGACCCTCTGACAGTGCGGCACTCCCTCAGTACTGACCCTCTGACAGTGCGGCGCTCCCTCAGCACGGACCCTCTGACAGTGCGACACTCCCTCAGTACTGACCCTCTGACAGTGCGGCACTCCCTCAGTACTGACCCTCTGACAGTGCGGCACTCCCTCAGTACTGACTCTCTGACAGTTCAGCACTCCCTCAGTACTGACCCTCTGACAGTGCGGCACTCCCTCAGTACTGACCCTCTGACAGTGCGGCACTCCCTCAGTACTGACCCTCTGACAGTGCAGCACTCCCTCAGTACAGACCCTCTGACAGTGCGACACTCCCTCAGTACTGACTCTCTGACAGTTCAGCACTCCCTCAGTACTGACCCTCTGACAGGGCGGCTCTCCCTCAGTACTGACCCCCTGACAGTGCAGCACTCCCTCAGTACTGACCCTCTGACAGTGCAGCACTCCCTCAGTACTGACCCTCTGACAGTGCAGCACTCCCTCAGTACTGACCCTCTGACAGTGCAGCACTCCCTCAGTACTGACCCTCTGACAGTGCAGCACTCCCTCAGTACTGACCCTCTGACAGTGCGGCACTCCCTCAGTACTGACCCTCTGACAGTGCGGCACTCCCTCAGTACTGACCCTCTGACAGTGCGGCACTCCCTCAGTACTGACCCCCTGACAGTGCAGCACTCCCTCAGTACTGACCCTCTGACAGTGCGGCACTCCCTCAGTACTGACCCTCTGACAGTGCGGCACTCCCTCAGTACTGACCCTCTGACAGTGCGGCACTCCCTCAGTACTGACCCTCTGACAGTGCGGCACTCCCTCAGTACTGACCCTCTGACAGTGCGGCACTCCCTCAGTACTGACCCCCTGACAGTGCAGCACTCCCTCAGTACTGACCCTCTGACAGTGCGGCACTCCCTCAGTACTGACCCTCTGACAGTGCGGCACTCCCTCAGTACTGACCCTCTGACAGTGCAGCACTCCCTCAGTACTGACCCTCTGACAGTGCGACACTCCCTCAGTACTGACTCTCTGACAGTTCAGCACTCCCTCAGTACTGACCCTCTGACAGCGCAGCACTCCCTCAGTACTGACCCTCTGACAGTGCGGCGCTCCCTCAGTACTGACCCTCTGACAGCGCAGCACTCCCTCAGTACTGACCCTCTGACAGTGCAGCACTCCCTCAGTACTGACCCTCTGACAGTGCAGCACTCCCTCAGTACTGACCCTCTGACAGTGCGGCACTCCCTCAGTACTGACCCTCTGACAGTGCAGCACTCCCTCAGTACTGACCCTCTGACAGTGCGGCGCTCCCTCAGTACTGACCCTCTGACAGTGCAGCACTCCCTCAGTACTGACCCTCTGGCAGTGCAGCACTCCCTCAGTACTGACCCTCTGACAGTGCGGCACTCCCTCAGTACTGGCCCTCTGACAGTGCAGCACTCCCTCAGTACTGACCCTCTGACAGTGCAGCACTCCCTCAGGACTGACCCTCTGACAGTGCAGCACTCCCTCAGTACTGACCCTCAGACAGTGCGGCACTCCCTCAGTACTGACCCTCTGACAGTGCGGCGCTCCCTCAGGACTGACCCTCTGACAGTGCAGCACTCCCTCAGTACTGACCCTCTGACAGTGCGGCACTCCCTCAGTACTGACCCTCTGACAGTGCGGTGCTCCCTCAGTACTGACCCTCTGACAGTGCGGCACTCCCTCAGTACTGACCCTCTGACAGTGCGGCACTCCCTCAGTACTGACCCACTGACAGTGCGGCACTCCCTCAGTACTGACCCTCTGACAGTGCGGCTCACCCTCAGTACTGACCCTCTGACAGTGCGACACTCCCTCTGTCCTGATCCTCAGACAGTGCGGCACTCCCTCAGTACTGATCCTCAGACAGTGCGGCACTCCCACAGTACTGACCCTCTGACAGTGCGGTGCTCCCTCAGTACTGATCCTCAGACAGTGCAGCACTCCCTCAGTACTGACCCTCTGACAGTGCAGCACTCCCTCAGTACTGACCCTCTTGACAGTGCGGCACTCCCCCAGTACTGACCCTCTGACAGTGCAGCACTCCCTCAGTAGTGACCCTCTGACAGTGCGGCACTCCCTCAGTACTGACCCTCTGACAGTGCGGCACTCCCTCAGTACTGACCCTCTGACAGTGCAGCACTCCCTCGGTACTGACCCTCTGACAGAGCGGCGCTCCCTCAGTACTGACCCTCTGACAGTGCGGCACTCCCTCAGTACTGACCCTCGGACAGTGCGGCACTCCCTCAGTACTGACCCTCGGACAGTGCGGCACTCCCTCAGTACGGACCCTCGGACAGTGCGGCACTCCCTCAGTACGGACCCTCTGACAGTGCGGCACTCCCTCAGTACTGACCCTCTGACAGTGCGGCGCTCCCTCAGTACTGACCCTCTGACAGTGCGGCACTCCCTCAGTACTGACCCTCTGACAGTGCGGCACTCCCTCAGTACTGACCCTCTGACAGTGCGGCACTCCCTCAGTACTGACCCTCTGACAGTGCGGCGCTCCCTCAGTACTGACCCTCCGACAGTGCGGCACTCCCTCAGTACTGACCCTCTGACAGTGCGGCACTCCCTCAGTACTGACCCTCTGACAGTGCGGCACTCCCTCAGTACTGACCCTCTGACAGTGCGGCACTCCCTCAGTACTGACCCTCTGACAGTGCAGCACTCCCTCAGTACTGACCCTCTGACAGTGCAGCACTCCCTCAGTACTGACCCTCTGACAGTGCAGCAGTCCCTCAGTACTGACCCTCTGACAGTGCGGCACTCCCTCAGTACTGACCCTCTGACAGTGCAGCACTCCCTCAGTACTGACCCTCTGACAGTGCGACACTCCCTCAGTACTGACTCTCTGACAGTTCTGCACTCCCTCAGTACTGGCCCTCTGACAGTGCGGCACTCCCTCAGTACTGACCCTCTGACATTGCAGCACTCCCTCAGTACTGACCCTCTGAAAGTGCAGCACTCCCTCAGGACTGACCCTCTGACAGTGCGGCACTCCCTCAGTACTGACCCTCTGACAGTGCGGCGCTCCCTCAGGACTGACCCTCTGACAGTGCAGCACTCCCTCAGTACTGACCCTCTGACAGTGCGGCACTCCCTCAGTACTGACCCTCTGACAGTGCGGCGCTCCCTCAGGACTGACCCTCTGACAGTGCAGCACTCCCTCAGTACTGACCCTCTGACAGTGCGGCACTCCCTCAGTACTGACCCTCTGACAGTGCGGTGC
This sequence comes from Scyliorhinus torazame, assembly GCF_047496885.1. Lineage (NCBI taxonomy): Eukaryota > Metazoa > Chordata > Chondrichthyes > Carcharhiniformes > Scyliorhinidae > Scyliorhinus > Scyliorhinus torazame. Next base: position 20,597 of record NW_027309339.1, on the reverse strand, counting down.
TCCCTCAGTACTGACCCTCTGAGAGTGCGGCACTACCTCAGTACTGACCCTCTGACAGTGCAGCACTCCCTCAGTACTGACCCTCTGACAGTGCGGCGCTCCCTCAGTACTGACCCTCTGACAGTGCAGCACTCCCTCAGTACTGACTCTCTGACAGTGCGGCACTCCCTCAGTACTGACCCTCTGACAGTGCGGCACTCCCTCAGTACTGACTCTCTGACAGTGCAGCACTCCCTCAGTACTGACCCTCTGACAGTGCAGCACTCACTCAGTACTGACCCTCTGACAGTGCGGCACTCCCTCAGTACTGACCCTCTGACAGTGCAGCACTCACTCAGTACTGACCCTCTGACAGTGCGGCACTCCCTCAGTACTGACCCTCTGGCAGTGCGGCACTCCCTCAGTACTGACCCTCTGACAGTGCAGCCCTCCCTCAGTACGGACCCTCTGACAGTGCGGCACTCCCTCAGTACTGACCCTCTGACAGTGCAGCACTCCCTCAGTACTGACCCTCTGGCAGTGCGGCACTCCCTCAGTACGGACCCTCTGACAGTGCGGCACTCGCTCAGTACGGACCCTCTGACAGTGCGGCACTCCCTCAGTACTGACCCTCTGACAGTGCGGCACTCCCTCAGTACTGACCCTCTGACAGTGCAGCACTCCCTCGGTACTGACCCTCTGACAGAGCGGCGCTCCCTCAGTACTGACCCTCTGACAGTGCGGCACTCCCTCAGTACTGACCCTCGGACAGTGCAGCACTCCCTCAGTACTGACCCTCGGACAGTGCGGCACTCCCTCAGTACGGACCCTCGGACAGTGCGGCACTCCCTCAGTACGGACCCTCTGACAGTGCGGCACTCCCTCAGTACTGACCCTCTGACAGTGCGGCGCTCCCTCAGTACTGACCCTCTGACAGTGCGGCACTCCCTCAGTACTGACCCTCTGACAGTGCGGCACTCCCTCAGTACTGACCCTCTGACAGTGCGGCACTCCCTCAGTACTGACCCTCTGACAGTGCGGCACTCCCTCAGTACTGACCCTCTGACAGTGCAGCGCTCCCTCAGTACTGACCCTCTGACAGTGCGGCACTCCCTCAGTACTGACCCTCTGACAGTGCAGCACACCCTCAGTACTGACCCTCTGACAGTGCGACACTCCCTCAGTACTGACTCTCTGACAGTTCAGCACTCCCTCAGTACTGACCCTCTGACAGCGCAGCACTCCCTCAGTACTGACCCTCTGACAGTGCGGCGCTCCCTCAGTACTGACCCTCTGACAGTGCAGCACTCCCTCAGTACTGACCCTCTGACAGTGCAGCACTCCCTCAGTACTGACCCTCTGACAGTGCAGCACTCCCTCAGTACTGACCCTCTGACAGTGCGGCACTCCCTCAGTACTGACCCTCTGACAGTGCAGCACTCCCTCAGTACTGACCCTCTGACAGTGCGGCGCTCCCTCAGTACTGACCCTCTGACAGTGCAGCACTCCCTCAGTACTGACCCTCTGGCAGTGCGGCACTCCCTCAGTACTGACCCTCTGACAGTGCGGCACTCCCTCAGTACTGGCCCTCTGACAGTGCGGCACTCCCTCAGTACTGACCCTCTGACAGTGCAGCACTCCCTCAGTACTGACCCTCTGACAGTGCAGCACTCCCTCAGGACTGACCCTCTGACAGTGCAGCACTCCCTCAGTACTGACCCTCAGACAGTGCGGTGCTCCCTCAGTACTGACCCTCTGACAGTGCGGCACTCCCTCAGTACTGACCCTCTGACAGTGCGGCACTCCCTCAGTACTGACCCACTGACAGTGCGGCACTCCCTCAGTACTGACCCTCTGACAGTGCGGCTCGCCCTCAGTACTGACCCTCTGACAGTGCGACACTCCCTCTGTCCTGATCCTCAGACAGTGCGGCACTCCCTCAGTACTGATCCTCAGACAGTGCGGCACTCCCACAGTACTGACCCTCTGACAGTGCGGTGCTCCCTCAGTACTGATCCTCAGACAGTGCAGCACTCCCTCAGTACTGACCCTCTGACAGTGCAGCACTCCCTCAGTACTGACCCTCTGACAGTGCGGCACTCCCCCAGTACTGACCCTCTGACAGTGCAGCACTCCCTCAGTAGTGACCCTCTGACAGTGCGGCACTCCTTCAGTACTGACTCTCTGACAGTGCGGCACTCCCTCAGTACTGACCCTCTGACAGTGCAGCACTCCCTCGGTACTGACCCTCTGACAGAGCGGCGCTCCCTCAGTACTGACCCTCTGACAGTGCGGCACTCCCTCAGTACTGACCCTCGGACAGTGCAGCACTCCCTCAGTACTGACCCTCGGACAGTGCGGCACTCCCTCAGTACGGACCCTCGGACAGTGCGGCACTCCCTCAGTACGGACCCTCTGACAGTGCGGCACTCCCTCAGTACTGACCCTCTGACAGTGCGGCGCTCCCTCAGTACTGACCCTCTGACAGTGCGGCACTCCCTCAGTACTGACCCTCTGACAGTGCAGCACTCCCTCGGTACTGACCCTCTGACAGAGCGGCGCTCCCTCAGTACTGACCCTCTGACAGTGCGGCACTCCCTCAGTACTGACCCTCGGACAGTGCAGCACTCCCTCAGTACTGACCCTCGGACAGTGCAGCACTCCCTCAGTACGGACCCTCGGACAGTGCGGCACTCCCTCAGTACGGACCCTCTGACAGTGCGGCACTCCCTCAGTACTGACCCTCTGACAGTGCGGCGCTCCCTCAGTACTGACCCTCTGACAGTGCGGCACTCCCTCAGTACTGACCCTCTGACAGTGCGGCACTCCCTCAGTACTGACCCTCTGACAGTGTGGCACTCCCTCAGTACTGACCCTCTGACAGTGCGGCGCTCCCTCAGTACTGACCCTCCGACAGTGCGGCACTCCCTCAGTACTGACCCTCTGACAGTGCGGCACTCCCTCAGTACTGACCCTCTGACAGTGCGGCACTCCCTCAGTACTGACCCTCTGACAGTGCGGCACTCCCTCAGTACTGACCCTCTGACAGTGCAGCACTCCCTCAGTACTGACCCTCTGACAGTGCAGCACTCCCTCAGTACTGACCCTCTGACAGTGCAGCACTCCCTCAGTACTGACCCTCTGACAGTGCAGCACTCCCTCAGTACTGACCCTCTGACAGTGCAGCACTCCCTCAGTACTGACCCTCTGACAGTGCAGCACTCCCTCAGTACTGACCCTCTGACAGTGCGACACTCCCTCAGTACTGACTCTCTGACAGTTCAGCACTCCCTCAGTACTGACCCTCTGACAGCGCAGCACTCCCTCAGTACTGACCCTCTGACAGTGCGGCGCTCCCTCAGTACTGACCCTCTGACAGTGCAGCACTCCCTCAGTACTGACCCTCTGACAGTGCAGCACTCCCTCAGTACTGACCCTCTGACAGTGCAGCACTCCCTCAGTACTGACCCTCTGACAGTGCGGCACTCCCTCAGTACTGACCCTCTGACAGTGCAGCACTCCCTCAGTACTGACCCTCTGACAGTGCGGCGCTCCCTCAGTACTGACCCTCTGACAGTGCAGCACTCCCTCAGTACTGACCCTCTGGCAGTGCAGCACTCCCTCAGTACTGACCCTCTGACAGTGCGGCACTCCCTCAGTACTGGCCCTCTGACAGTGCGGCACTCCCTCAGTACTGACCCTCTGACAGTGCAGCACTCCCTCAGTACTGACCCTCTGACAGTGCAGCACTCCCTCAGGACTGACCCTCTGACAGTGCAGCACTCCCTCAGTACTGACCCTCAGACAGTGCGGCACTCCCTCAGTACTGACCCTCTGACAGTGCGGCGCTCCCTCAGGACTGACCCTCTGACAGTGCGGCGCTCCCTCAGTACTGACCCTCTGACAGTGCAGCACTCCCTCAGTACTGACCCTCTGGCAGTGCGGCACTCCCTCAGTACTGACCCTCTGACAGTGCGGCACTCCCTCAGTACTGGCCCTCTGACAGTGCGGCACTCCCTCAGTACTGACCCTCTGACAGTGCAGCACTCCCTCAGTACTGACCCTCTGACAGTGCAGCACTCCCTCAGGACTGACCCTCTGACAGTGCAGCACTCCCTCAGTACTGACCCTCAGACAGTGCGGTGCTCCCTCAGTACTGACCCTCTGACAGTGCGGCACTCCCTCAGTACTGACCCTCTGACAGTGCGGCACTCCCTCAGTACTGACCCACTGACAGTGCGGCACTCCCTCAGTACTGACCCTCTGACAGTGCGGCTCGCCCTCAGTACTGACCCTCTGACAGTGCGACACTCCCTCTGTCCTGATCCTCAGACAGTGCGGCACTCCCTCAGTACTGATCCTCAGACAGTGCGGCACTCCCACAGTACTGACCCTCTGACAGTGCGGTGCTCCCTCAGTACTGATCCTCAGACAGTGCAGCACTCCCTCAGTACTGACCCTCTGACAGTGCAGCACTCCCTCAGTACTGACCCTCTGACAGTGCGGCACTCCCCCAGTACTGACCCTCTGACAGTGCAGCACTCCCTCAGTAGTGACCCTCTGACAGTGCGGCACTCCTTCAGTACTGACCCTCTGACAGTGCGGCACTCCCTCAGTACTGACCCTCTGACAGTGCAGCACTCCCTCGGTACTGACCCTCTGACAGAGCGGCGCTCCCTCAGTACTGACCCTCTGACAGTGCGGCACTCCCTCAGTACTGACCCTCGGACAGTGCAGCACTCCCTCAGTACTGACCCTCGGACAGTGCGGCACTCCCTCAGTACGGACCCTCGGACAGTGCGGCACTCCCTCAGTACGGACCCTCTGACAGTGCGGCACTCCCTCAGTACTGACCCTCTGACAGTGCGGCGCTCCCTCAGTACTGACCCTCTGACAGTGCGGCACTCCCTCAGTACTGACCCTCTGACAGTGCAGCACTCCCTCGGTACTGACCCTCTGACAGAGCGGCGCTCCCTCAGTACTGACCCTCTGACAGTGCGGCACTCCCTCAGTACTGACCCTCGGACAGTGCAGCACTCCCTCAGTACTGACCCTCGGACAGTGCAGCACTCCCTCAGTACGGACCCTCGGACAGTGCGGCACTCCCTCAGTACGGACCCTCTGACAGTGCGGCACTCCCTCAGTACTGACCCTCTGACAGTGCGGCGCTCCCTCAGTACTGACCCTCTGACAGTGCGGCACTCCCTCAGTACTGACCCTCTGACAGTGCGGCACTCCCTCAGTACTGACCCTCTGACAGTGTGGCACTCCCTCAGTACTGACCCTCTGACAGTGCGGCGCTCCCTCAGTACTGACCCTCCGACAGTGCGGCACTCCCTCAGTACTGACCCTCTGACAGTGCGGCACTCCCTCAGTACTGACCCTCTGACAGTGCGGCACTCCCTCAGTACTGACCCTCTGACAGTGCGGCACTCCCTCAGTACTGACCCTCTGACAGTGCAGCACTCCCTCAGTACTGACCCTCTGACAGTGCAGCACTCCCTCAGTACTGACCCTCTGACAGTGCAGCACTCCCTCAGTACTGACCCTCTGACAGTGCAGCACTCCCTCAGTACTGACCCTCTGACAGTGCAGCACTCCCTCAGTACTGACCCTCTGACAGTGCGACACTCCCTCAGTACTGACTCTCTGACAGTTCAGCACTCCCTCAGTACTGACCCTCTGACAGCGCAGCACTCCCTCAGTACTGACCCTCTGACAGTGCGGCGCTCCCTCAGTACTGACCCTCTGACAGTGCAGCACTCCCTCAGTACTGACCCTCTGACAGTGCAGCACTCCCTCAGTACTGACCCTCTGACAGTGCAGCACTCCCTCAGTACTGACCCTCTGACAGTGCGGCACTCCCTCAGTACTGACCCTCTGACAGTGCAGCACTCCCTCAGTACTGACCCTCTGACAGTGCGGCGCTCCCTCAGTACTGACCCTCTGACAGTGCAGCACTCCCTCAGTACTGACCCTCTGGCAGTGCAGCACTCCCTCAGTACTGACCCTCTGACAGTGCGGCACTCCCTCAGTACTGGCCCTCTGACAGTGCGGCACTCCCTCAGTACTGACCCTCTGACAGTGCAGCACTCCCTCAGTACTGACCCTCTGACAGTGCAGCACTCCCTCAGGACTGACCCTCTGACAGTGCAGCACTCCCTCAGTACTGACCCTCAGACAGTGCGGCACTCCCTCAGTACTGACCCTCTGACAGTGCGGCGCTCCCTCAGGACTGACCCTCTGACAGTGCAGCACTCACTCAGTACTGACCCTCTGACAGTGCGGCACTCCCTCAGTCCTGACCCTCTGGCAGTGCGGCACTCCCTCAGTACTGACCCTCTGACAGTGCAGCACTCCCTCAGTACGGACCCTCTGACAGTGCGGCACTCCCTCAGTACTGACCCTCTGACAGTGCAGCACTCCCTCAGTACTGACCCTCTGGCAGTGCGGCACTCCCTCAGTACGGACCCTCTGACAGTGCGGCACTCCCTCAGTACGGACCCTCTGACAGTGCAGCACTCCCTCAGTACTGACCCTCTGACAGTGCAGCACTCCCTCTGTACTGACCCTCTGACAGAGCGGCGCTCCCTCAGTACTGACCCTCTGACAGTGCGGCACTCCCTCAGTACTGACCCTCGGACAGTGCAGCACTCCCTCAGTACTGACCCTCGGACAGTGCGGCACTCCCTCAGTACGGACCCTCGGACAGTGCGGCACTCCCTCAGTACGGACCCTCTGACAGTGCGGCACTCCCTCAGTACTGACCCTCTGACAGTGCGGCGCTCCCTCAGTACTGACCCTCTGACAGTGCGGCACTCCCTCAGTACTGACCCTCTGACAGTGCGGCACTCCCTCAGTACTGACCCTCTGACAGTGCAGCACTCCCTCAGTACTGACCCTCTGACAGTGCAGCGCTCCCTCAGTACTGACCCTCTGACAGTGCGGCACTCCCTCAGTACTGACCCTCTGACAGTGCAGCACTCCCTCAGTACTGACCCTCTGACAGTGCGACACTCCCTCAGTACTGACTCTCTGACAGTTCAGCACTCCCTCAGTACTGACCCTCTGACAGCGCAGCACTCCCTCAGTACTGACCCTCTGACAGTGCGGCACTCCCTCAGTACTGGCCCTCTGACAGTGCAGCACTCCCTCAGTACTGACCCTCTGACAGTGCGGCACTCCCTCAGTACTGACCCTCGGACAGTGCAGCACTCCCTCAGTACTGACCCTCGGACAGTGCGGCACTCCCTCAGTACGGACCCTCGGACAGTGCGGCACTCCCTCAGTACGGACCCTCTGACAGTGCGGCACTCCCTCAGTACTGACCCTCTGACAGTGCGGCGCTCCCTCAGTACTGACCCTCTGACAGTGCGGCACTCCCTCAGTACTGACCATCTGACAGTGCGGCACTCCCTCAGTACTGACCCTCTGACAGTGCGGCACTCCCTCAGTACTGACCCTCTGACAGTGCGGCGCTCCCTCAGTACTGACCCTCCGACAGTGCGGCACTCCCTCAGTACTGACCCTCTGACAGTGCGGCACTCCCTCAGTACTGACCCTCCGACAGTGCGGCACTCCCTCAGTACTGACCCTCTGACAGTGCGGCACTCCCTCAGTACTGACCCTCTGACAGTGCAGCACTCCCTCAGTACTGACCCTCTGACAGTGCAGCACTCCCTCAGTACTGACCCTCTGACAGTGCAGCACTCCCTCAGTACTGACCCTCTGACAGTGCAGCACTCCCTCAGTACTGACCCTCTGACAGTGCAGCACTCCCTCAGTACTGACCCTCTGACAGTGCGACACTCCCTCAGTACTGACTCTCTGACAGTTCAGCACTCCCTCAGTACTGACCCTCTGACAGCGCAGCACGCCCTCAGTACTGACCCTCTGACAGTGCGGCGCTCCCTCAGTACTGACCCTCTGACAGCGCAGCACTCCCTCAGTACTGACCCTCTGACAGTGCAGCACTCCCTCAGTACTGACCCTCTGACAGTGCAGCACTCCCTCAGTACTGACCCTCTGACAGTGCGGCACTCCCTCAGTACTGACCCTCTGACAGTGCAGCACTCCCTCAGTACTGACCCTCTGACAGTGCGGCGCTCTCTCAGTACTGACCCTCTGACAGTGCAGCACTCCCTCAGTACTGACCCTCTGGCAGTGCAGCACTCCCTCAGTACTGACCCACTGACAGTGTGGCACTCCCTCAGTACTGGCCCTCTGACAGTGCGGCACTCCCTCAGTACTGACCCTCTGACAGTGCAGCACTCCCTCAGTACTGACCCTCTGACAGTGCAGCACTCCCTCAGGACTGACCCTCTGACAGTGCAGCACTCCCTCAGTACTGACCCTCAGACAGTGCGGCACTCCCTCAGTACTGACCCTCTGACAGTGCGGCGCTCCCTCAGGACTGACCCTCTGACAGTGCAGCACTCCCTCAGTACTGACCCTCTGACAGTGCGGCACTCCCTCAGTACTGACCCTCTGACAGTGCGGCGCTCCCTCAGTACTGACCCTCTGAGAGTGCGGCACTCCCTCAGTACTGACCCTCTGACAGTGCAGCACTCCCTCAGTACTGACCCTCTGACAGTGCGGCGCTCCCTCAGTACTGACCCTCTGACAGTGCAGCACTCCCTCAGTACTGACTCTCTGACAGTGCGGCACTCCCTCAGTACTGACCCTCTGACAGTGCGGCACTCCCTCAGTACTGACCCTCTGACAGTGCAGCACTCACTCAGTACTGACCCTCTGACAGTGCGGCACTCCCTCAGTACTGACCCTCTGACAGTGCAGCACTCACTCAGTACTGACCCTCTGACAGTGCGGCACTCCCTCAGTACTGACCCTCTGGCAGTGCGGCACTCCCTCAGTACTGACCCTCTGACAGTGCAGCCCTCCCTCAGTACGGACCCTCTGACAGTGCGGCACTCCCTCAGTACTGACCCTCTGACAGTGCAGCACTCCCTCAGTACTGACCCTCTGGCAGTGCGGCACTCCCTCAGTACGGACCCTCTGACAGTGCGGCACTCCCTCAGTACGGACCCTCTGACAGTGCAGCACTCCCTCAGTACTGACCCTCTGACAGTGCGGCACTCCCTCAGTACTGACCCTCTGACAGTGCGGCGCTCCCTCAGTACTGATCCTCTGACGGTGCGGCACTCCCTCAGCACTGACCCTCTGACAGTGCGGCACTCCCTCAGTACTGACCCTCTGACAGTGCGGCACTCCCCCAGTACTGACCCTCTGACAGTGCAGCACTCCCTCAGTAGTGACCCTCTGACAGTGCGGCACTCCCTCAGTACTGACCCTCTGACAGTGCGGCACTCCCTCAGTACTGACCTTCTGACAGTGCGGCACTCCCTCGGTACTGACACTCTGACAGTGCAGCACTCCCTCGGTACTGACCCTCTGACAGAGCGGCGCTCCCTCAGTACTGACCCTCGGACAGTGCAGCACTCCCTCAGTACTGACCCTCGGACAGTGCGGCACTCCCTCAGTACGGACCCTCGGACAGTGCGGCACTCCCTCAGTACGGACCCTCTGACAGTGCGGCACTCCCTCAGTACTGACCCTCTGACAGTGCGGCGCTCCCTCAGTACTGACCCTCTGACAGTGCGGCACTCCCTCAGTACTGACCCTCTGACAGTGCGGCACTCCCTCAGTACTGACCCTCTGACAGTGTGGCACTCCCTCAGTACTGACCCTCTGACAGTGCGGCGCTCCCTCAGTACTGACCCTCTGACAGTGCGGCACTCCCTCAGTACTGACCCTCGGACAGTGCGGCGCTGTCTCAGTACTGACCCTCTGACAGTGCAGCACTCCCTCAGTACTGACCCTCTGACAGTGCGGCACTCCCTCAGTACTGACCCTCTGACAGTGCGGCGCTCCCTCAGTACTGACACTCCGACAGTGCGGCACTCCCTCAGTACTGACCCTCTGACAGTGCGGCGCTCCCTCAGGACTGACCCTCTGACAGTGCGGCACTCCCTCACTACTGACCCTCTGACAGTGCAGCACTCCCTCAGTACTGACCCTCTGACAGTGCGGCACTCCCTCAGTACTGACCCTCTGACAGTGCAGCACTCCCTCAGTACTGACCCTCTGACAGTGCGGCACTCCCTCAGTACTGACACTCCGACAGTGCGGCACTCCCTCAGTACTGACCCTCTGACAGTGCGGCACTCCCTCAGTACTGACCCTCTGACAGTGCAGCACTCCCTCAGTACTGACCCTCTGACAGTGCGGCACTCCCTCAGTACTGACACTCCGACAGTGCGGCACTCCCTCAGTACTGACCCTCTGACAGTGCGGCACTCCCTCAGGACTGACCCTCTGACAGTGCGGCATTCCCTCAGTACTGACCCTCTGACAGTGCGGCACTCCCTCAGTACTGACCCTCTGACAGTGCAGCACTCCCTCAGTACTGACCCTCTGACAGTGCGACACTCCCTCTGTACTGATCCTCAGACAGTGCGGCACTCCCTCAGTACTGACACTCCGACAGTGCGCACTCCCTCAGTACTGACCCTCTGACAGTGCAGCACTCCCTCAGTGCTGACCCTCTGACAGTGCGGCACTCCCTCAGTACTGACCCTCTGACAGTGCAGCACTCCCTCAGTACTGACCCTCTGACAGTGCGACACTCCCTCTGTACTGATCCTCAGACAGTGCAGCACTCCCTCAGTACTGACCATCTGACAGTGCGGCACTCCCTCAGTACTGACACTCCGACAGTGCGGCACTCCCTCAGTACTGACCCTCTGACAGTGCGGTGCTCCCTCAGTACTGATCCTCAGACAGTGCAGCACTCCCTCAGTACTGACCCTCTGACAGTGCGGCACTCCCTCAGTACTGACACTCCGACAGTGCGGCACTCCCTCAGTACTGACCCTCTGACAGTGCGGCACTCCCTCAGTACTGACCCTCTGACAGTGCGGCATTCCCTCAGTACTGACCCTCTGACAGTGCGGCACTCCCTCAGTACTGACCCTCTGACAGTGCAGCACTCCCTCAGTACTGACCCTCTGACAGTGCGACACTCCCTCTGTACTGATCCTCAGACAGTGCGGCACTCCCTCAGTACTGACCCTCTGACAGTGCGGCACTCCCTCAGTACTGACCCTCTGACAGTGCGGCACTCCCTCAGTACTGACCCTCTGACAGTGCAGCACTCCCTCAGTACTGACCCTCTGACAGTGCGGCACTCCCTCAGTACTGACCCTCTGACAGTGCGGCACTCCCTCAGTACTGACCCTCTCACAGTGCGGCACTCCCTCAGTACTGACCCTCTGACAGTGCGGCACCCCCTCAGTACTGACCCTCTGACAGTGCGGCACTCCCTCAGTACTGACCCTCTGAAGTGCGGCACTCCCTCAGTACTGACCCTCTGACAGTGCAGCACTCCCTCAGTACTGACCCTCTGACAGTGCGGCAGCCCCAGTCCTGACCCTCTGACAGTGCGGCACTCCCTCAGTACTGACCCTCTGACAGTGCGGCACTCCCTCAGTACTGACCCTCTGACAGTGCAGCACTCCCTCAGTACTGACCCTCTGACAGTGCGGCACTCCCTCAGTACTGACCCTCTGACAGTGCAGCACTCCCTCAGTACTGACCCTCTGACAGTGCAGGACTCCCTCAGCACTGACCCTCTGACAGTGCGGCACTCCCTCAGTACTGACCCTCTGACTGTGCGGCACTCCCTCAGTACTGACCCTCTGACAGTGCAGCACTCCCTCAGTACTGACCCTCTGACAGTGCAGGACTCCCTCAGTACTAACCCTCTGACAGTGCGGCGCTCCCTCAGTACTGACACTCCGACAGTGCGGCACTCCCTCAGTACTGACCCTCTGACAGTGCGGCACTCCCTCAGTACTGACCCTCTGACAGTGCAGCACTCCCTCAGTACTGACCCTCTGACAGTGCAGGACTCCCTCAGTACTAACCCTCTGACAGTGCGGCGCTCCCTCAGTACTGACACTCCGACAGTGCGGCACTCCCTCAGTACTGACCCTCTGACAGTGCGGCACTCCCTCAGTACTGACCCTCTGACAGTGCAGCGCTCCCTCAGTACTGACACTCCGACAGTGCGGCACTCCCTCAGTACTGACCCTCTGACAGTGCGGCGCTCCCTCAGGACTGACCCTCTGACAGTGCGGCACTCCCTCACTGCTGACCCTCTGACAGTGCAGCACTCCCTCAGTACTGACCCTCTGACAGTGCGGCACTCCCTCAGTACTGACCCTCTGACAGTGCAGCACTCCCTCAGTACTGACCCTCTGACAGTGCGGCACTCCCTCAGTACTGACACTCCGACAGTGCGGCACTCCCTCAGTACTGACCCTCTGACAGTGCGGCACTCCCTCAGTACTGACCCTCTGACAGTGCAGCACTCCCTCAGTACTGACCCTCTGACAGTGCGGCACTCCCTCAGTACTGACACTCCGACAGTGCGGCACTCCCTCAGTACTGACCCTCTGACAGTGCGGCACTCCCTCAGTACTGACCCTCTGACAGTGCGGCATTCCCTCAGTACTGACCCTCTGACAGTGCGGCACTCCCTCAGTACTGACCCTCTGACAGTGCAGCACTCCCTCAGTACTGACCCTCTGACAGTGCGACACTCCCTCTGTACTGATCCTCAGACAGTGCGGCACTCCCTCAGTACTGACACTCCGACAGTGCGGCACTCCCTCAGTACTGACCCTCTGACAGTGCAGCACTCCCTCAGTGCTGACCCTCTGACAGTGCGGCACTCCCTCAGTACTGACCCTCTGACAGTGCAGCACTCCCTCAGTACTGACCCTCTGACAGTGCGGTGCTCCCTCAGTACTGATCCTCAGACAGTGCAGCACTCCCTCAGTACTGACCCTCTGACAGTGCGGCACTCCCTCAGTACTGACCGTCTGACAGTGCGGCACTCCCTCAGTACTGACCCTCTGACTGTGCGGCACTCCCTCAGTACTGACCCTCTGACAGTGCAGCACTCCCTCAGTACTGACCCTCTGACAGTGCGGCACTCCCTCAGTACTGACACTCCGACAGTGCGGCACTCCCTCAGTACTGACCCTCTGACAGTGCGGCGCTCCCTCAGTACTGACCCTCTGAGAGTGCGGCACTCCCTCAGTACTGACCCTCTGACAGTGCAGCACTCCCTCAGTACTGACCCTCTGACAGTGCGGCGCTCCCTCAGTACTGACCCTCTGACAGTGCAGCACTCCCTCAGTACTGACTCTCTGACAGTGCGGCACTCCCTCAGTACTGACCCTCTGACAGTGCGGCACTCCCTCAGTACTGACGCTCTGACAGTGCAGCACTCACTCAGTACTGACCCTCTGACAGTGCGGCACTCCCTCAGTACTGACCCTCTGACAGTGCAGCACTCACTCAGTACTGACCCTCTGACAGTGCGGCACTCCCTCAGTACTGACCCTCTGGCAGTGCGGCACTCCCTCAGTACTGACCCTCTGACAGTGCAGCCCTCCCTCAGTACGGACCCTCTGACAGTGCGGCACTCCCTCAGTACTGACCCTCTGACAGTGCAGCACTCCCTCAGTACTGACCCTCTGGCAGTGCGGCACTCCCTCAGTACGGACCCTCTGACAGTGCGGCACTCCCTCAGTACGGACCCTCTGACAGTGCAGCACTCCCTCAGTACTGACCCTCTGACAGTGCGGCACTCCCTCAGTACTGACCCTCTGACAGTGCGGCGCTCCCTCAGTACTGATCCTCTGACGGTGCGGCACTCCCTCAGCACTGACCCTCTGACAGTGCGGCACTCCCTCAGTACTGACCCTCTGACAGTGCGGCACTCCCCCAGTACTGACCCTCTGACAGTGCAGCACTCCCTCAGTAGTGACCCTCTGACAGTGCGGCACTCCCTCAGTACTGACCCTCTGACAGTGCGGCACTCCCTCAGTACTGACCTTCTGACAGTGCGGCACTCCCTCGGTACTGACACTCTGACAGTGCAGCACTCCCTCGGTACTGACCCTCTGACAGAGCGGCGCTCCCTCAGTACTGACCCTCGGACAGTGCAGCACTCCCTCAGTACTGACCCTCGGACAGTGCGGCACTCCCTCAGTACGGACCCTCGGACAGTGCGGCACTCCCTCAGTACGGACCCTCTGACAGTGCGGCACTCCCTCAGTACTGACCCTCTGACAGTGCGGCGCTCCCTCAGTACTGACCCTCTGACAGTGCGGCACTCCCTCAGTACTGACCCTCTGACAGTGCGGCACTCCCTCAGTACTGACCCTCTGACAGTGTGGCACTCCCTCAGTACTGACCCTCTGACAGTGCGGCGCTCCCTCAGTACTGACCCTCTGACAGTGCGGCACTCCCTCAGTACTGACCCTCGGACAGTGCGGCGCTGTCTCAGTACTGACCCTCTGACAGTGCAGCACTCCCTCAGTACTGACCCTCTGACAGTGCGGCACTCCCTCAGTACTGACCCTCGGACAGTGCAGCACTCCCTCAGTACGGACCCTCTGACAGTGCGGCACTCCCTCAGTACTGACCCTCTGACAGTGCGGCGCTCCCTCAGTACTGACCCTCTGACAGTGCGGCACTCCCTCAGTACTGACCCTCTGACAGTGAGGCACTCCCTCAGTACTGACCCTCTGACAGTGTGGCACTCCCTCAGTACTGACCCTCTGACAGTGAGGCACTCCCTCAGTACTGACCCTCTGACAGTGCGGCACTCCCTCAGTACTGACCCTCTGACAGTGCGGCACTCCCTCAGTACTGACCCTCTGACAGTGCGGCACTCCCTCAGTACTGACCCTCTGACAGTGCAGCACTCCCTCAGTACTGACCCTCTGACAGTGCGGCACTCCCTCAGTACTGACCCTCTGACAGTGCAGCACTCCCTCAGTACTGACCCTCTGACAGTGCGGCACTCCCTCAGTACTGACCCTCTGACAGTGCGGCACTCCCTCAGTACTGACCCTCTCACAGTGCGGCACTCCCTCAGTACTGACCCTCTGACAGTGCGGCAACCCCTCAGTACTGACCCTCTGACAGTGCGGCACTCCCTCAGTACTGACCCTCTGACAGTGCGGCACTCCCTCAGTACTGACCCTCTGACAGTGCAGCACTCCCTCAGTACTGACCCTCTGACAATGCGGCAGCCCCAGTCCTGACCCTCTGACAGTGCGGCACTTCCTCAGTACTGACCCTCTGACAGTGCGGCACTCCCTCAGTACTGACCCTCTGACAGTGCAGCACTCCCTCAGTACTGACCCTCTGACAGTGCGGCACTCCCTCAGTACTGACCCTCTGACAGTGCAGCACTCCCTCAGTACTGACCCTCTGACAGTGCAGGACTCCCTCAGCACTGACCCTCTGACAGTGCGGCACTCCCTCAGTACTGACCCTCTGACTGTGCGGCACTCCCTCAGTACTGACCCTCTGACAGTGCAGCACTCCCTCAGTACTGACCCTCTGACAGTGCAGGACTCCCTCAGTACTAACCCTCTGACAGTGCGGCGCTCCCTCAGTACTGACACTCCGACAGTGCGGCACTCCCTCAGTACTGACCCTCTGACAGTGCGGCACTCCCTCAGTACTGACCCTCCGACAGTGCAGCACTCCCTCAGTACTGACCCTCTGACAGTGCAGGACTCCCTCAGTACTAACCCTCTGACAGTGCGGCGCTCCCTCAGTACTGACACTCCGACAGTGCGGCACTCCCTCAGTACTGACCCTCTGACAGTGCGGCACTCCCTCAGTACTGACCCTCTGACAGTGCGGCGCTCCCTCAGTACTGACACTCCGACAGTGCGGCACTCCCTCAGTACTGACCCTCTGACAGTGCGGCGCTCCCTCAGGACTGACCCTCTGACAGTGCGGCACTCCCTCACTACTGACCCTCTGACAGTGCAGCACTCCCTCAGTACTGACCCTCTGACAGTGCGGCACTCCCTCAGTACTGACCCTCTGACAGTGCAGCACTCCCTCAGTACTGACCCTCTGACAGTGCGGCACTCCCTCAGTACTGACACTCCGACAGTGCGGCACTCCCTCAGTACTGACCCTCTGACAGTGCGGCACTCCCTCAGTACTGACCCTCTGACAGTGCAGCACTCCCTCAGTACTGACCCTCTGACAGTGCGGCACTCCCTCAGTACTGACACTCCGACAGTGCGGCACTCCCTCAGTACTGACCCTCTGACAGTGCGGCACTCCCTCAGTACTGACCCTCTGACAGTGCGGCATTCCCTCAGTACTGACCCTCTGACAGTGCGGCACTCCCTCAGTACTGACCCTCTGACAGTGCAGCACTCCCTCAGTACTGACACTCCGACAGTGCGCACTCCCTCAGTACTGACCCTCTGACAGTGCAGCACTCCCTCAGTGCTGACCCTCTGACAGTGCGGCACTCCCTCAGTACTGACCCTCTGACAGTGCAGCACTCCCTCAGTACTGACCCTCTGACAGTGCGACACTCCCTCTGTACTGATCCTCAGACAGTGCAGCACTCCCTCAGTACTGACCATCTGACAGTGCGGCACTCCCTCAGTACTGACACTCCGACAGTGCGGCACTCCCTCAGTACTGACCCTCTGACAGTGCGGTGCTCCCTCAGTACTGATCCTCAGACAGTGCAGCACTCCCTCAGTACTGACCCTCTGACAGTGCGGCACTCCCTCAGTACTGACACTCCGACAGTGCGGCACTCCCTCAGTACTGACCCTCTGACAGTGCGGCACTCCCTCAGTACTGACCCTCTGACAGTGCGGCATTCCCTCAGTACTGACCCTCTGACAGTGCGGCACTCCCTCAGTACTGACCCTCTGACAGTGCAGCACTCCCTCAGTACTGACCCTCTGACAGTGCGACACTCCCTCTGTACTGATCCTCAGACAGTGCGGCACTCCCTCAGTACTGACCCTCTGACAGTGCGGCACTCCCTCAGTACTGACCCTCTGACAGTGCGGCACTCCCTCAGTACTGACCCTCTGACAGTGCAGCACTCCCTCAGTACTGACCCTCTGACAGTGCGGCACTCCCTCAGTACTGACCCTCTGACAGTGCGGCACTCCCTCAGTACTGACCCTCTCACAGTGCGGCACTCCCTCAGTACTGACCCTCTGACAGTGCGGCACCCCCTCAGTACTGACCCTCTGACAGTGCGGCACTCCCTCAGTACTGACCCTCTGAAGTGCGGCACTCCCTCAGTACTGACCCTCTGACAGTGCAGCACTCCCTCAGTACTGACCCTCTGACAGTGCGGCAGCCCCAGTCCTGACCCTCTGACAGTGCGGCACTCCCTCAGTACTGACCCTCTGACAGTGCGGCACTCCCTCAGTACTGACCCTCTGACAGTGCAGCACTCCCTCAGTACTGACCCTCTGACAGTGCGGCACTCCCTCAGTACTGACCCTCTGACAGTGCAGCACTCCCTCAGTACTGACCCTCTGACAGTGCAGGACTCCCTCAGCACTGACCCTCTGACAGTGCGGCACTCCCTCAGTACTGACCCTCTGACTGTGCGGCACTCCCTCAGTACTGACCCTCTGACAGTGCAGCACTCCCTCAGTACTGACCCTCTGACAGTGCAGGACTCCCTCAGTACTAACCCTCTGACAGTGCGGCGCTCCCTCAGTACTGACACTCCGACAGTGCGGCACTCCCTCAGTACTGACCCTCTGACAGTGCGGCACTCCCTCAGTACTGACCCTCTGACAGTGCAGCACTCCCTCAGTACTGACCCTCTGACAGTGCAGGACTCCCTCAGTACTAACCCTCTGACAGTGCGGCGCTCCCTCAGTACTGACACTCCGACAGTGCGGCACTCCTCAGTACTGACCCTCTGACAGTGCGGCACTCCCTCAGTACTGACCCTCTGACAGTGCAGCGCTCCCTCAGTACTGGACACTCCGACAGTGCGGCACTCCCTCAGTACTGACCCTCTGACAGTGCGGCGCTCCCTCAGGACTGACCCTCTGAAAGTGCGGCACTCCCTCACTACTGACCCTCTGACAGTGCAGCACTCCCTCAGTACTGACCCTCTGACAGTGCGGCACTCCCTCAGTACTGACCCTCTGACAGTGCAGCACTCCCTCAGTACTGACCCTCTGACAGTGCGGCACTCCCTCAGTACTGACACTCCGACAGTGCGGCACTCCCTCAGTACTGACCCTCTGACAGTGCGGCACTCCCTCAGTACTGACCCTCTGACAGTGCAGCACTCCCTCAGTACTGACCCTCTGACAGTGCGGCACTCCCTCAGTACTGACACTCCGACAGTGCGGCACTCCTCAGTACTGACCCTCTGACAGTGCGGCACTCCCTCAGTACTGACCCTCTGACAGTGCGGCATTCCCTCAGTACTGACCCTCTGACAGTGCGGCACTCCCTCAGTACTGACCCTCTGACAGTGCAGCACTCCCTCAGTACTGACCCTCTGACAGTGCGACACTCCCTCTGTACTGATCCTCAGACAGTGCGGCACTCCTCAGTACTGACACTCCGACAGTGCGGCACTCCCTCAGTACTGACCCTCTGACAGTGCAGCACTCCCTCAGTGCTGACCCTCTGACAGTGCGGCACTCCCTCAGTACTGACCCTCTGACAGTGCAGCACTCCCTCAGTACTGACCCTCTGACAGTGCGACACTCCCTCTGTACTGATCCTCAGACAGTGCAGCACTCCCTCAGTACTGACCCTCTGACAGTGCGGCACTCCCTCAGTACTGACACTCCGACAGTGCGGCACTCCCTCAGTACTGACCCTCTGACAGTGCGGTGCTCCCTCAGTACTGATCCTCAGACAGTGCAGCACTCCTCAGTACTGACCCTCTGACAGTGCGGCACTCCCTCAGTACTGACCGTCTGACAGTGCGGCACTCCCTCAGTACTGACCCTCTGACTGTGCGGCACTCCTCAGTACTGACCCTCTGACAGTGCAGCACTCCCTCAGTACTGACCCTCTGACAGTGCGGCACTCCCTCAGTACTGACACTCCGACAGTGCGGCACTCCCTCAGTACTGACCCTCTGACAGTGCGGCACTCCCTCAGTACTGACCCTCTGACAGTGCAGCACTCCCTCAGTACTGACCCTCTGACAGTGCGGCACTCCCTCAGTACTGACACTCCGACAGTGCGGCACTCCCTCAGTACTGACCCTCTGACAGTGCGGCACTCCCTCATACTGACCCTCTGACAGTGCAGCACTCCTCAGTACTGACCCTCTGACAGTGCGGCACACCCTCAGTACTGACACTCCGACAGTGCGGCACTCCCTCAGTACTGACCCTCTGACAGTGCGGCACTCCCTCAGTACTGACCCTCTGACAGTGCGGCATTCCCTCAGTACTGACCCTCTGACAGTGCGGCACTCCCTCAGTCCTGACCCTCTGACAGTGCAGCACTCCTCAGTACTGACCCTCTGACAGTGCGACACTCCCTCTGTACTGATCCTCAGACAGTGCGGCACTCCTCAGTACTGACACTCCGACAGTGCGGCACTCCCTCAGTTACTGACCCTCTGACAGTGCAGCACTCCCTCAGTGCTGACCCTCTGACAGTGCGGCACTCCCCTCAGTACTGACCCTCTGACAGTGCAGCACTCCCTCAGTACTGACCCTCTGACAGGGCGACACTCCCTCTGTACTGATCCTCAGACAGTGCAGCCACTCCCTCAGTACTGACCCTCTGGACAGTGCGGCACTCCCTCAGTACTGACACTCCGACAGTGCGGCACTCCCTCAGTACTGACCCTCTGACAGTGCGGTGCTCCCTCAGTCTGATCCTCAGACAGTGCAGCACTCCCTCAGTACTGACCCTCTGACAGTGCGACACTCCCTCTGTACTGATCCTCAGACAGTGCAGACACTCCCTCAGTACTGACCCTCTGACAGTGCAGCACTCCCTCAGTACTGACCCTCTGACAGTGCGGCGCTCCCTCAGGACTGACCCTCTGACAGTGCGGCACTCCCTCAGTACTGACACTCCGACAGTGCGGCACTCCCTCAGTACTGACTCTGACAGTGCAGCACTCCCTCAGTACTGACCCTCTGACAGTGCAGCACTCCCTCAGTACTGACCCTCTGACAGTGCGCACTCCCTCAGTACTGACCCTCTGACAGTGCGGCACTCCCTCAGTACTGACCACTGGACAGTGCGGCACTCCCTTAGTACTGACCCACTGACAGTGCGGCTCGCCCTCAGTACTGACCCTCTGACAGTGCGACACTCCCTCTGTCCTGATCCTCAGACAGTGCGGCACTCCCTCAGTACTGATCCTCAGACAGTGCGGCACTCCCACAGTACTGACCCTCTGACAGTGCGGTGCTCCCTCAGTACTGATCCTCAGACAGTGCAGCACTCCCTCAGTACTGACCCTCTGACAGTGCAGCACTCCTCAGTACTGACCCTCTGACAGTGCAGCACTCCCTCAGTACTGACCCTCTGACAGTGCAACACTCCCTCAGTAACTGACTCTCTGACAGTGCGGCACTCCTCAGTACGGACCCCTTCTCCCCCTCACCACCCTCAGATCTATCGGAAGTTGCGCCTCCCTCAAGCCCAATGCTGGATAACGGACTTCACTCACCATCAGCTCCTCGTTAATGATCATCTTACTGATGATGCTAGTGGACATTCTGGATCTC
>NW_027309338.1:0-40000 GCF_047496885.1 Scyliorhinus torazame | reverse complement strand
GTTGACTGACATGCTAGAATTTTCTGTGTTTTTCAAACTTAAGACAATGCTCTTTTCACCTCACTCTCCATTTCAATTTATTTCTATTCAGAGAAATGTACAATGTAGTCATTCTGAGATGTAATAACAACTACAAACTTTTAGCCCAGGGTTTCATAGTTTCTTCTGCCTGGTTGGTTATATTGTGTTCTGACACTTATCATTGATGAAAAGTGCATATTTGAAAGAAATATTCGTCACTAGATTTTGTTCAGAGAGACAGGAGAGCAAAACAAATCAAGATCAAATGAATGTTACTTTCGCGATTGTATGTCATAATATTAGTCAATTCAAACCATTTGTCAAATGTCAAATAAGCAGTTCAACAATTGGTAAAGGTGTTCTTTTTATTTGGCATTATGCTACAGGAATTATGTTCTTATGTTGTTGGGTTTTAGGCTATTGGTAAATTCAAGTTAATACACGGAAATGTTCAGTTTTGCACAAAACAAATTTGAAGAAATCATTTGAGAGCTGTATGAGAAACTTTGTATTTACATTAACCTTTTGCTTTCAATAAAATCCATTCCCTTCAAATAGCTGTCTTTGTGATGAAAAAGTAGTCTCTTCAAGGCAAAATAATTTAAATAGAAGAACCAAATTCTTCAGAGATCATTGAACACATTTGCTGTAAATTCTAGATCTTTATTAACGTGACAGCTAAACTGTATAAATTACAGGCAACTTTCCACGTTAAAGTAGAGGTTATTTTGAAGACAGTTTCTCACCTAGCATTAATAATTGTGAGCAGCAGCAGCACTAATTACTCAAAAGTCTGAAGCAGCCCAGTGAATTTATGGTAAACGACAGGGTGTTTACAAAATTGCTTGACTACTCTATTAGAAAATGCACCAAACTGAGTCCTCAGCAGAGCATGCATTATTTAAGTGGTTGGTGTCTGGCGACAATCTGCAGCAGCAATTGTTGTTATTGCCTGTAGGAAAATTCACACTTTTGGAGTGGAGTTCTTTCACCTTTCTTTGCCCAAAGCGTCTATCTCTCTTCGTGTCAGCTGTACGATAAATAGGAACTCCATGACCTGGAAAATGTGGGACAACTGACACAAGGTGACCCTGAATGCTGGGGTAGGCCCAATTAATTTAAAATGTTGCTTGGCCTTGTCTCTTTCAATTTTGAAAATCCACTGGATGTATGATTAATGTGTACGTTCCCAATGTGGAAATATTTTGACCCTATTAAACTAAACCAAGGGTAGGCTTGGTGCATTCTGGCACAATATCAAAACAAGATTTATTAAATTCTGTGTGAGATTTTCAGGCAGACAACTGAAGACAGATAAAGGCATTATGCTTTGTAAATTCTCCTGTGCGGTTTCTGACATAATTATAAGAAAGCTGTGTTTAAATTTCAAAAATACTATCAATAAGCTTTTTTTTAATGAAAATAGTGAGGGCAGCACATTTAATTATTTTCCTCTCGACTCCAAATGGTTAACTTAATGACATGTTTTAAAGGGGGATGGGGTACAAAAAATCCTGTCATAAAATGAGTCGTGTATCTGTCGTCTTGTTCTGATCGTACAAATTTAATGTGGTGCAGTTATTTTGCAAGAAACAAATTTAACCCTCAAGGATCTAACTGACGCTGTGAGGGATTTTTATCAAGTTTATTTTTTTCTCTGTGGCGTAAGTCGTCTTTCTCGCTTATTTAGGTCATCCTGTGCCACATAGCAACAGAACAGACAGGCAACTCGTTTCTGGGCCGCTCCCTTGTTTACACCACTCTCAAATGGGGTGAACAAGGGTGGCATGGCATTACTCAGTGTATTCTGTTTTCACACCCTCCGCCTCTTGCTGTTGCGTTTTCTGGCAGGGGGCTGCACCTTTATTATGACCTCCTTGAAAGGCCCAGTGGAGATTGGGAACTCAGCATGTGGTTAATCATGGGGGAGTACCCATGTGTGTGATCACTCTGCAGTGTAGTGGATCAGTGCACTTGCAATTTTTGCCAAGGGGCACCCTTTCAAGGTTACAGTTTTATTGACTCTGATATTTAGTTCTTTTGCTATTGCCACTCCCTGAATATGCATAGGATTAAATAATTCTTAAACTAAAGTTTACAATTTCCTTCCATATCAAGCATTCGCCTTTTGAACAGAAAAATATCCAAAGGCTGTTTTGTGCTGGAGCAGTCTGCTACCTGTGGGAAATTCATATGGAACCTTTGAAAAGCACCTCAATACAAATCAAAAAATATTCACGAATGTGAGGGAAAAAAATTGAATACTCTTTTAAAGTGACACTGTCTTCATACAAGACTGTTTAGCAAATGTGTTTTTATTTGAGAAGTAGAAAAATTATGTTGAAATATATTATTGTAATATGAATGGTGTGGTCTTGCCTCCTCGTCAGATAATAACAACTTTTCTGACACACTTTTTCACGCTTCATTAAAAAACAGAAATGTACAAATTTCATTGTTACCCTGCATAGAAAGATTGAGTGCTCTGCCGATTTCAAACAGAATAAATGGTGGAATACAAGACATCCATCTACATTTGTCCCCAGTGATATTCTACCTACAGTAACATGGAGAAACAATATCTCAAGGTATTACTTTCTGCTCGAGGAATTAGCTCTGACTCAGTTCCCTTAGAGCTCCTATGCCAAATTCAGAGCCACATTGAGTAAGAGTGCTGCAGAATAAATGTTAATTAGTATCTGCCGTACCAAATGTGTGGGGCTTGTGTTTTGTGGTGAGGTAATAGTTAAGTGAGCGCAGCAGGGATACATGCAAACTACTGAATTATTAAAGCAGTGGTATGTTGTCATGGATTCTGCACTGGAAAGCAGGAATACCTCCCTGTAAAGTGCCAAAATTCCTATTCGAAATGGCAGCAGTTTGCCAATCATAAGTAAAATTGAAGAATTTAAACAGAGAGTATTCCTTGAATATGTGGAATATAGAGCTCTTGTCTTTTTTTTTTACTATGTATCTCCCGCAGAATAGGAATCTGAAGGGTTTTTATTTGCTTTACCTTTTTTAATGATGTGGACAATACTGGCAAGATGTATTTATTATCCATTTCCGGGTACTGTGAGGGCAGGCAGGGTCAATTATTTAGTGTGGGACTGGATTCTTGTGTTGGCCAAAAGAGTAGGAGTGCTCATTTCCCTTTCCGAAAGGATATGCGAGCACTAGTTTGGGTTTTTATGACAATACAATGGTTTTCATGGGCATATAAATGGTTAGATTTAATGAATCCATTTTCACATCACGGTGGGATTTGGCACTACTGACACAACAAACATATATACTATATGTAAACAAATGTATGCAGGCAACTGAGTTAAATAATGCAGGCTTTAGCACGGCTTACATGATCTAACAAAATTCTGCCCTCTATATCAAGCACGCATTAATGGTGACTGTGTTCTTGTGATAAATCCTCACAGAGCGCAGGAGGTCCTTTAGCCCATCGTCCTGACAATGCTAGGTCCTCCCCTCATGTCATGCGATGTTTCACTTCACCAGACAAGAACTGCTGAATCTCATCTGAGCAGTGGCAGGCGATTGAAGTGACAGGCTGCCCTCTGATTTCAACCCTTCGACCATCTGCTTGGGAAGCAAGTGTTT
This sequence comes from Scyliorhinus torazame, assembly GCF_047496885.1. Classification (NCBI taxonomy): domain Eukaryota; kingdom Metazoa; phylum Chordata; class Chondrichthyes; order Carcharhiniformes; family Scyliorhinidae; genus Scyliorhinus; species Scyliorhinus torazame. The sequence goes on along the minus strand of NW_027309338.1, from coordinate 36,364 downwards.
TACCTCTTGTTCTACTAGGTCATAGTTGAACACTGGTTTCCCTGCAGTATTATTATTAACTATGCTGATTAAATTTAATTGAAATCGCTAGGAACTTTGTTTCTCTGAAAGCTAAAATAATCTAAAACATTTCCAGATTATCCTTAAGGCTTACATTAACTTTCTGACACAGAATAGCTCAAATTAATATTATTCTTTAGTTCTGTTCATTTCTTCAATTACACTTTAGCATGTTTAGCAATGGCAATGTATAGTAAATCAACTGGACTAATTTTAATATTTTACAAAGTAATAAGGTCACTTAAATAAACAGCAGAAGAATTCAGCAGTAACAAGACTGGCTTAATTTTGGGTTTATGGGTTGACGTGGATGGAGTGATGCATCATTAACCCTTTGATTAACAAAGGAATATTTGAACAGCAATCAACAGGGCAGATCAAGGTTGAAGTATCTGAGTTTCTTGAGATAACTGCATTAGTTAGAAACTATCCAACACATTGACATCTCCACTTCACATGCAGCAATAATCAGCTTGTGTGAATAACAGGCTATTGAAAATAGTTTGAAGACTGAGGATTCAACATTCTTCTTTTAATCATGAAGAAACCTTGGGCGTGATTCAACCAAAACAATTCTATGTCCGGTTTTGGGGAGCATTTAGCAGGGTGTTTCTTGGCGCCTACAGTGCCGAGAAAGAGCCCGCTATCCAACGGCACTTTGCCGTTTCATTGGCCTCGGCGAGGAATGCCCCGTCAAGGCTGCACTTATGTCACTTCCTGCACTGGCATACTCAGCTCGCCTGTATAGGAAGACTACTCAGGGATCGGGGAGGATCTCTTGACTCCCCTCAGTGGCCCAACCATGGCCTCTGAACACCCCCACTGCACCCAATCTACCTATTCCAGGGTCCTCAAGCTCCGCTTCACATCACTTCTTATGGGCAGAACCCCTGGCAACCTGCCACCCAGGCACTTTGGCACTGCCAATCTGGCAGCCTGGGTGCCCGGGTGGCAATGACAAGGTGCCAGGCTGGCAGTGCCAAGGTGGCAGGCCAACAATGACAAGGTACCCCGGTGCCAGAGGGAGTGCTGGGGTTCCACCCTGCCCAATGCCCCACAACCTGCAGCACGGTAGCATTGTTTTTGTAAGGGCCCCGAAGAATCCAGCACAAGTTTTAAGGATACAAAATAATAACGTTTATTTACTATAACAATATATACATAACAGTAGCAGTAACTTCCCTTGCTACCTTCTCCTTCCTCCTGGTTCCTGGACTGACCAGCTTATTTATAGTAGGAGTTTCTCCGCCCCCCTCATTGGGGAAGTTCATACTCCCATAGGATTGTGGGATAGTCATTAGTCCCCAGCCAATCGTCAGTAGGCAGGTTATAACATCCCTCCCCCCCAAAGTCCAAGGAATCCACCGTAGGCCCTGGCGAAGGAAGGCGTCGAACTCGTTTGGCCGCAGGCCGGACGCCATTTGCACGCCGCGCTGGATCAGGCGGCGTATAACGTGATGGAGACCGGCGCTTCCGTGATGAACGGCGCGGTTGTACATCCACGGCCTGTGGACCCGAGGATTCCCCCTCTGATTCATCCTGTGTCTCCATCTCGGAGTCAGAGTCTGCTGCCTCCGTCATGTCAGCGTCTCTATCCCCATTCGGTCCCGTCATGACCTGCGCAGGCTTCGAGTGAGGCACCAGTGGAAGATTTGGAGGACTACCTTCCCTTGTTTCTGGTCTTTGCCGCTGTTGAACTGAGCTCCGGGGGCGGGGAATCTTTTGCGGGGATGATCTTCTGGACCGGACGTGGTCTACATGTTTTCGCTGGAGACGACCCTGGGCTTGCACTTGGTATGATATAGGGCCCATTTGGCGAAAGATTACACCAGGAACCCATTGGGCACCACCAGCAAAATTCCTCACGAATACTGGGTCACCGGGCGCAAACCGCTGAATCGGACGATGCCGAGACAATCCCGGTCCCTGCCGTTCTTGTGTGCGGCGTACTTTTGCACCAATGTCCGGGAAGACCATACTAAGGCGGGTGCGAAGTCTCCGGCCCATTAGGAGTTCTGCGGGAGCTACCCCAGTCACTGTATGGGGGGTGGTCCTGTACGTAAACAAAAACCGAGCCAGTCTCGTGTCCATTGATCCGGAAGACTGCTTTTTTAGGCCTCTTTTGAATGTTTGCACTGCACGCTCTGCCAACCCATTTGAAGCCGGATGGTAAGGGGCAGTGCGGATATGGCGGATGCCGTTCATCTTTGTAAACCTAGCAAACTCCTCACTCGTGAATGGAGTGCCATTATCCGTGACCAGCACCTCGGAGAGGCCATGCGTGCTAAATGATGAGCGCATTTTTTCAATTGTTGCGCAGGACGTTGTCCCCTGAATCTTATGCACCTCCAGCCATTTGGACTGGGCGTCAATTAGCAGAAGGAACACGGATCCCTGAAAAGGGCCTGCGAAATCTGCATGTAAGCGTGCCCAAGGCCGCCCTGGCCATTCCCAGTGATGTAGGGGCGCGGCCGGCGGAAGCTTCTGATGCTCCTGGCAAATGGAGCAGTTTTGGGCCACCTTCTCAATGTCGGTGTCGAGGCCTGGCCACCAGACATAACTCCGGGCCAACATTTTCATCTTGGTCACGCCCGGATGCCCATTGTGCAAGTCTGATAATATCAGCTCCTGGCCTTTTTCCGGGACAATCACACGCGTCCCCCACAAGAGGATGCCGTCTTCCACGCTGAACCCTGACAGCTTGGAGGAAAATGCCCGCAACTCGCCTGGGAGCTGTCTATGCTGCCCACCATACAGGACTATGTGCCGAACCTTTGACAAGACTGGCTCCGTCTGGGTCCACTCACGGATCTGTGATGCCCTGACAGGCAAGGTGTCCATAAAATTTAGGGTTGCGACCACCTCACTGGTCGTGGGGGTCGACATGGGGCCGGTCGATAAAGGCAATCGGCTCAGTGCGTCGGCATTTGCTATCTGCGTACCTGGTTTGTGCTCCAGAGAATACTCATATGCAGCAAGCAACAAAGCCCAGCGCTGGATCCGTGCAGAAGCAATGGGCGGTATTGGCTTACCCTCTCTGAAGAGTCCCAGCAGGGGCTTATGATCAGTCACGATAGTGAAATGGCGGCCGTACACATACTGGTGGAAGCGTTTCACCGCGAAAACCACTGCCAGGCCCTCCTTCTCGATCTGCGCGTACTTTTTCTCCGCTGCAGTCAATGTGCGGGAGGCGAAAGCTATCGGTCGCTCGGCCCCGTTCTCCATCTTGTGGGACAGGACAGCCCCAATACCATACGGGGATGCATCACATGTGACGAGCAAAGGCTTTCCCGGATCATAGTGGGTTAGTAACCCAGACGACGACAATTGTTGCTTTACCCGCCGGAAAGCGGTTTCTTACGGCTGACCCCAAACCCAGGTGTGATTTTTCTTTAGCAGCAGGTGTAAGGGGGCCAGCGTAGTTGCCAGATTGGGGAGGAACTTCCCGTAATAGTTTACGAGACCGAGAAAAGAACGAAGATGCGAAGTGTCAGTCGGGGTGGGGGCATGTTGAATTGCACGCACCTTCTCTGCAACGGGGTGCAGACCCTCGCAGTCCACCCGATAACCTAGGTAGACTACTTCTTTTGCCTGAAATACGCACTTTGTGTGACGTAAACGGACTCCAGCCTCCGGAAGGCGTTTAAGGACAGCCTCCAGATTTTCCAAATGCTCTTGCTCCGACGTCCCTGTAATCAACACGTCATCTAGGTAGACAGCCACACGTGGTAAACCTCTCAAAATGCCCTCCATAACACGTTGAAAAATTGCGCAGGCAGAGGATACTACAAAGGGCAACCGTGTATATTCATACAGGCCCCGGTGTGTGTTAATTGTTACATATGGTCGGGAGGCAGGGTCCAGCTCCAATTGCAGGTAGGCGTGACTCATATCTAATTTTGTGAATGAGAGTCCGCCTGCAAGTTTCGCGTAGAGATCCTCTATACGAGGCATTGGGTATCGGTCGAGTCGGGAAACTGTATTCACTGTAAGTTTATAGTCGCCACACAAGCGAACTGTGGCACCTGGCTTCATTACTGGTACAATTGGTGCTGCCCAGTCAGCAAAACGGACGGGCCTGATAATACCCAAACTCTCCAAACGAGTGAGCTCCCCTTCTACCTTCTCGAGCAAAGCGTAAGGCACTGGGCGCGCCCGGAAATAGCGCAGCGTGGCTCCTGGTTCAACTTGGATACGGGCTACGGCCCCTTTTATTTTCCCCAAACCAGGCTGGAATACCTCTGGGTATCGTCCTAGCACCTCAGTCAACCCTCCAGAAACTGTTTGGAGGATGTGCTGCCATTGCAACCGCAAATGGCGCAACCAGTCCCGACCCAACAGGCTGGGCCCATGGCCACGCACTACAATAAGTGGGAAACGCCCCTCCTAGCGTCCATAGACAACAGGGGTCATTGTAGTTCCTGCAATGTCCAGTGGTTCCCCCGTGTAGGTGGCCAACCTGGCCTGTGAGTCAGTTAGTGTAAGGGTCTGTATACCCTGCTTGATGCGGTCGAATGTCCTCTGGGCGATCACGGAGACCGCTGCGCCAGTATCCAACTCCATCTCCAGCGGGTGGCCATTGACCCGTACTGTCACCTTAATGGGGGCCACACGGGGAGCTGCCACACAATGCAGCTGCAGGCAGTCGTCCTCCGTCTCCACGTCCTCATGAGTGGTCGCCGCAGGTTCATCCACATGGAAGGTACGGCCTCTGGGCTGGTCCCAGTTTCGGTCGGAACGACGGCGCCTCTGGCGTCCCCAGGACCGCCGTCCGCGACGGGGTCGGCGCCTACAAGTCTGACACGGACATGGCTCCTCATCCATTGGCTCTGGAGAAGGCTCCCTTCGGGGAGGAATGTCCGATGGCCACTGGCGTCGGTCTGGTCGTTGCCTCGCCCAAGGTACCGCAGGAGTGCGGGGGGACGTTTTTGGGTGGAAAGGGTTGCGCCCCAAGGCATAACAAAGAACAAAGAACAAAGAAATGTACAGCACAGGAACAGGCCCTTCGGCCCTCCAAGCCCGTGCCGACCATGCTGCCCGACTAAACTACAATCTTCTACACTTCCTGGGTCCGTATCCCTCTATTCCCATCCTATTCATGTATTTGTCAAGATGCCCCTTAAATGTCACTATCGTCCCTGCTTCCACCACCTCCTCCGGTAGCGAGTTCCAGGCACCCACTATCCTCTGCGTAAAAAACTTGCCTCGTACATCTACTCTAAACCTTGCCCCTCTCACCTTAAACCTATGCCCCCTAGTAATTGACCCCTCTACCCTGGGGAAAAGCCTCTGACTATCCACTCTGTCTATGCCCCTCATAATTTTGTATACCTCTATCAGGTCTCCCCTCAACCTCCTTCGTTCCAGTGAGAACAAACCGAGTTTATTCAACCGCTCCTTCAACCGCTCATGGCATGCACTTCCATTCCCTGTAGCTCCTGTACTCCTCGCTCTGCGCTCTCTCGGGACAAGACTATTTGTATTGCCTGTTGAAAAGTCAATGTTGGCTCCGCTAACAACTTTCTCTGGGTGGCCGCATTGTTAATACCACAAACCAAATGGTCGCGTAACATTTCTGACAAGGTCTCACCATAGTCACAGTATTCCGCAATCCCGCGTAGCCTGGATAAAAAATCGGCAAGGGATTCTCCAGGGGTCCTCTCAGCGGTATTAAACCGGTAACGCTGGACTATCGTGGACGGGGTTGGGTTAAAGTGTTGCCCCACTATATTCACAAGTTCATCAAACATTTTGGTGTCCGGCGCAGCTGGGTACGTAAGGCTCCTAATCACCCCAAACGTATGCGGCCCGCAGGCGGTGAGCAATATGACCACCTGGCGCTCGTTTTCAGTGATATTGTTTGCCCGGAAATAGTAACGCATCCGTTGTGTGTACTGGTTCCAGCTTTCCAGCGCAGCATCAAAAACATCCAAACGTCCGTAAAGAGGCATGGTATAATAGAAAACAACTTCCAACCTGTATCCAACAAAAAATCCAGGGAGGTGGCTTCAGCAGTGTAGACAGCTATTCACTTTTACCTTCGTCGCCAGTTTTGTAAGGGCCCCGAACAATCCAGCACAAGTTTTAAGGATACAAAATAATAACGTTTATTTACTATAACAATATATACATAACAGTAACTTCCCTTGCTACCTTCTCCTTCCTCCTGGTTCCTGGACTGGCCAGCTTATTTATAGTAGGAGTTTCTCCGCCCCCCTCATTGGGGAAGTTCATACTCCCATAGGATTGTGGGATAGTCATTAGTCCCCAGCCAATCGTCAGTAGGCAGGTTATAACAATTGTGGATAGCACAAATGCTACACAGCTCCAGGGTCCCAGGTTCGATTCCGGCTTGGGTCACTGTCTGTGCGGAGTCTGCACATCCTCCCCGTGTGTGCGTGGGTTTCCTCCGGGTGCTCCGGTTTCCTCCCACAGTCCAAAGATGTGTAGGTTAGGTGGATTGGCCGTGCTAAATTTCCCATAGTGTCCAAAATTGTTGGGTGGGGTTACTGGGTTATGGGGATAGGGTGGAGGTGTGGACCTTGGGTGGGGTGCTCTTTCCAAGAGCCGGTGCAGACTCGATGGGCCGAATGGCCTCCTTCTGCACTGTAAATTCTATGATATCTGTAAATTCTATGATAACCTAGGGTTCACCGATGGCCTGGAAGATGCACCACATTCCAATACGACTGGTCCATGCTTGTGTGGATAGGTACAAAATGGCACCCTGGCAAGAGCTTCCAGGTGCAGCCGGAGAATCCCTGGCCCCGGGATCCAGAATCTAATGAATGCATAATTAACTAATTTTAGTGGATTATTTAATTACGCATATCTGGATCTTGCCCAGCAAGATCCCAATTGTGACGTCTCGCGAGACTCTGTTAAATCTTGCAAGAAGTTTCGAGCATTGCGGATCTCGCGAGAGACACTAAGTTGTGTGCAATGAGGCCGTTAAATGGCACCCCTTACAAATCATTTTCTTTGCCTTACAATTTCAAACTTAAATAAAGGGCTGAACTGTTATATGGCACCCACACACATGCATAGACAAGTATACGCACACAGAAGGTCTACATCAGCACTCCAATTGACAAAGAGGCATTATACATAAATTCTGAAACATGTCCAGAGCAGATTTCTTCTTGTTACTTTTAGTTAAGCCCATGAACTTTATAATAAAAACAATATTCCATTTTCACAATGCAGCAGTTTTAGTGGCTCCAATTGTACTCTAAAATGCCTCAGGTTATTATGCAAACCTACCTACTTTTGATATATGCAGAAGATGTCTAATTGTCATTCTTAAACATTCTGTCATGTGCCTTGAATGTTTGCTGGGCACAAAGTATTATTTTACGTGCTGAAATGTTCATCCCATTGGAAGTAAAAACAACTGCACATGATATCCTTAGTTAGAAGATAGCTAATCCCCAAGAAGACAGTATGCAAGTAAACCGTTCTGCATGAAATTTTCACGGAAATTAAATCGAAGGTTTAGAAAGCTAGGGGGTCATTCAGCATACTATTAAAGTCATCATCAGTAACATAACCAATGTTTTATGATAATAAAACTGATTTAAAACAGAATGCTGGTGTCTCTTTAAAACTACTCTGAATGCAAACAGCCTCAAATCACAACCACCACCCGAAGACCCCGCACCCGCTGCTCCCCCCCCCCCCACCGCCCCCCACCACCACCACTAGCCCATCATGTAATTAAAAGGTTGGATTAACAAACACATTCATTCCTGACAATGTAAATTATTTGAAAGCAATGTTAAAAAGTGCAGCTGCACTGCACAACCCGTGAGCTTTTGACCTTTCCGCTCCCCCACTGGGAGGGAAGTTATGTATGCACTCAAAATCGGATTTTTTTTATTATTTCCTCGTCTCTTCACATTTTATATTTCAGCAGTCTAACTTTTTTCTTGCTTTACCTAATATCTTTTGAATGTCTCTGTCTCAATGGAGGGAATCAACTCTGCATTTTTAAGATAAACAAATCCCTGCGTTGCTCCACTTTAATGACTCAGAAAGGAACGTTCTTTGAATAGCTTCAAAAGTCAAGGGGTAAGGCTCAGAAACACCAATATGGATCCCACATTTTCTGGTGCTGCATTTCACACAACATTTCACGACATAAAGGGAAGTTGGCAAAGTGGTAAAGAATTAGTCTGCCAATGTGCTGTTATATGGATGGTAAACTGCCAACTTGACGTGGTGGAGAGGCTTGTGCACTCTGATGATCTCTTGAACGAGGCTGCTGGGAGTTCCTAGCTCCTGGTAGGGCCACCCATGGTGGCAGGTTTGGGGGGAGTCATCAGACAATGTGTGATCCAAAACGTCCTCAACAGCAGAACAGGCGAAGAAAGATTGTGCATCTCATCAGCTGCAAAAGTGGAAGAATGTTGCAAAGGCGAGGTGTTTCCAATCATTGTTATTTGACATGTCACCGAAATCTGACCACCAACCCCTCAATACCGTACAATGGCGGTGTCCCAAGGTTCCCGTGTTAAACAAAGTAATGCACAGGCTTCCACCAGGGTCCATTTGCCAAGTCGTGTGGCAATGAGGATTGGTGACAGGGGCTGAGGAGTCCCGTAGCAAGGGTCTGCACACGGGCGAGAGTTTCATGAAGATCATTGGTCCCATTAGGGTAGAGATGTCTTTAGCCAGCAGCATCAATGACTAAGTAGCCCTAGCAGCATACCTTTTGTTTGTCCCAAATCGGGAGCAGGCTTAAAATGGGCCCAAAAAATAGGCTGTTCCATTTTGTCCAAGTCTGGGGAACCAGACACTGTGGGGTCAAAGAATGAAAACTTTTCATGTTGTAACTTTCTAAACACTCATGAATAATCACTCATGAGTGATCGTTCAGAGATGCATGCAGAATTATCTGCAGGTAAATGATACCGGAGAAGTCTCAGCAGCGGTGCTCTGGGAGGCGCTGATGGCAGTGGTGAAAGGAGAGCTGATCTCAATCCGGGCTCATAGGGACAGGACAGATAGGGGAGAAACGGACCGACTGGTTCAGGAAATCTTACGGACGGACACGAGCTACGCGGGGTCCCCGAGGCCAGAATTACTCAGGAAACGACAAAGGCTGCAGGCAGAGTTCGGGGTGCTGACTACAGGCAAGGCCGTAGAGCAGCTTAGAAAGGCAAAAGGCGCGATATATGAGCAGGGAGAGAAGGCCAGCAGAACGCTCGCGAGACAACTAAGGAAGAGAGAAGCAGCTAGGGAGATAGGAAGGATATTGGATGGGGAGGGAAATCTGGTGGGGGACCCGGCAGGGCTGAACAAGGTGTTTAGGGACTTTTATAGTAAGCTGTACACTTCGGAACCCCCCCAGGGGACCGGAGGGGATGAGACGATTCCTGGATGGACTGACCTTCCCAAGAGTGGGTAGGGGGGTGGTAGACGGACTGGGGGCCCTGGTCAGGATCGAAGAGGTATTGGGGGGCCTGAAGGTCATGCGGTCGGGTAAAGCCCCGGGGCCGGATGGGTATCCGGTGGCGTTTTATAAAAAGTTTGCCGAGATAGTGGGGCCGGTGCTGGTCAGGGTTTTTAACGAGGCAAGAGACAGAGGGGTTCTACCCCCGACGATGTCACAGGCCACTATTTCACTTATTCTGAAACGGGATAAAGACCCGGAGGCCTGTGAGTCTTATAGGCCGATCTCTTTGATCAACGTAGACGCTAAATTACTGGCCAAGATCTTGGCGACTAGAATTGAGGACTGTGTACCGGACGTAATTGCGGAGGACCAAACCAGGTTTGTAAAGGATAGGCAACTGGTGGCCAATCTAAGAAGGCTGCTTAATGTGATTATGATGCCCCCGGAGAGCAGGGAGGCAGAGATAGTGATAGCTATGGATGCGGAAAAGGCTTTTGACCGGGTTGAGTGGGACTATCTATGGGAGGTGCTGGAAAGGTTTGGGTTCGGGGAGGGGTTCATTGACTTGGTTAGGCTGTTATATCAGGCCCCAGAGGCTAGTGTAAGGATGAACAGGACGACATCAGATTACTTCAGACTGCACTGCGGGACAAGACAGGGTTGCCCTCTCTCCCCACTGTTGTTCGTGCTGGCCATAGAGCCCCTGGCAATTGCTCTGAGAGCTTCAAGGGACTGGAAAGGGCTGGTCGGGGGGGAGTGGAACATAAAGTCTCGTTATACGCGGATAACCTGTTGTTATACATATCGGACCCAATGGCGGGGATGGACAGTATGGAAACCCTGAGGGAATTTGGCCGGTTTCCAGGATATAAACTGAACGTGGCTAAGAGCGAGTTGTTCGTAAATCAGGCGAGGGGGCAGGAGAGTAGGCTGAAGGGGCTGCCTTTCAGGTTGGTAGGAGAAAGCTTCAGATACTTGGGGATACAAGTGGCACGGGACTGGGGCAAGTTGCATAAGCTCAACCTGTCCCGACTGGTGGAACGAGTGAGGGCGGAGGTTCGGAGCTGGGATGCGCTCCCGCTGTCACTAGCGGGGAGGTTGCAGACTGTTAAGTTGACGATTCTCCCGAGATTCTTGTTCATATTTCAGTGTCACCCCGTTTTCATCCCGAGGTCCTTCTTTAAGAGGCTGAATAAAATTACCCTGGGATTTGAATGGGCGGGGAAGTCCCCGCGGGTGAGGAAGGCGATGCTCGAAAGGAACAGAGGGGAAGGGGGGCTGGCGTTGCTGAACTTCAGCAACTACTACTGGTCGGCCAACATAGCGATGAGAAAGAAATGGATGGTGGGTACGGGGTTGGTTTGGGAGCGGATGGAGGCTGCTTCGTGCAGGGGCAACAGTTTGGCAGCCCTGGTTCCAGCGCCTCTGCCGCTCCCGCCAGCGCGGTACTCCACCAGCCCTATAGTGGTCGCGGCTTTTCGGATCTGGGGCCAGTGGAGGAGGCATATAGGGGAAGTGAGAGCATCGGTGTGGATCCCAATCTGCGGCAATCACCAATTTGCCTTGGGGAACATGGACGGTGGGTATCGACTGTGGCGGAGGGTAGGGATTGCGAGGGTGGGTGATCTGTGCATGGAAGGGAGCTTTCCTGAGCATGAGGGTGTTGGAGGAGAAGTTCGGGCTGGCGGGTGGGAATGACTTTAGATACTTGCAGGTGCAGGATTTCGTGCGCAGGCTGGTGCCGTCTTTCCCACGCCTCCCGCCAAAGGGGAGGCAGGACAGGGTAGTATCGAGGGGAGAGTTACGTGAGGGTAGAGTTTCAGATATTTAGAAAGAACTAATGGGAGCGGAGGATGCACAGACTGAGGACCTAAAGCTTAAGTGGGAAGAGGAGCTCAGGGGGGGAGATGGAGGACGGTATTTGGGCAGAAGTTCTGAGCAGAGTAAACTCGACCGCAACATGCGCCAGGCTCAGTCTGATCCAGTTTAAGGTCATGCACCGGGCCCACATGACGGTGGCCCGGATGAGTAAATTCTTCGGGCTGGAGGACAAGTGTGCCAGATGAACCGATGGGCCGGCTAATCACGTGCACATGTTCTGGTCGTGCTCTAAACTCAGGGGGTACTGGCAGGGATTCGTGGACATCATGTCCCGGGTATTGAAAACTGGAGTGGTAATGAGTCCAGAGGTGGCAATCTTTGGGGTGTCGGAGGACCTGGGAGTCCAGGAGGAGAAGGAGGATGACGTCTTGGCCTTTGCTTCCCTGGTAGCCCAGCGACGAATACTGTTGGCATGGAGGGATTCAAGGCCCCCGAAGACCGAAGTATGGCTATCGGACATGGCGAGCTTTCTTGGTCTAGAGAAAGTTAAGTTCACCTTGAGAGGTTCACTATCGGTTCGCCCGGAGGTGACAGCCATTCATTGACTTCTTCGCGGAGAATTAACCGTCAGCAGGGGGAGGGGGGGCGGCTAGGGTAGAGTAGAGTAGGGGGTGGTTTAGGCAGGTCCTTGCGAGAATGGAGTTGTGGTTTGTACTATGTGTTATTTGCTTTTCTTTTTTTGTACAGTACTATACAATGTCATTGTTTTATATGCCTAAAATACCTCAATAAAATTGTTTATTAAAAAAAAGAGTGACCGTTCACAAAGAAGAACTGTAATGATATAAAGTGATCTATCAAGACTCCAAATTGATATCACCTCCCTCAGTGAGACCCATCTTCTTGAGGAGAGGCAGATGAAGGAACAAACAGGGGGATACACCTTTCTCTGGAAAGGAAAGGCTACCAGCAAACGTCGTGTCCACTGGGTTGGTTTTTCCATATAGAATAGCATTCTGGATGCACCACCAGACATCCTGGGCGGGATTCTCCGATATCGGCACTATGTCCGCCAACCGGCGCCAAAAGCGGCACGAATCAGTCCGGCATCGCGCCGCCCCAAAGGTGCGGAGGTCTCCGCATCTTGAGGGGCCGAGCCCTCACCTTCAGGGGCTAGGCCCGCGCCGGACTGATTTGCGGCCCGCCAGCTGGCAGGAAAGGCCTTTGGTGCCCCGCCAGCTGGCGTGGGGAAATGACTTTGCCGGGTGGCACGTGCGCGGGAGCGTCAGCGGCCGCTCCCGGCATCCCCGCGCATGCACAGTGGAGGGGGTCTCTTCCGCCGCCGCCATGGTGGAGACCATGGCGAAGGCGGAAGGTAAAGAGTGCCCCCACGGCACAGGCCCGCCCACGGATCGGTGGGCCCCGATCGCAGGCCAGGCCACCGTGGGGGCACCCCCCGGGGCCAGATCGCCCGGCGCCCCCCCCCCAGGACCCCGGAGCCCACCCGAGCCGCCGTCCCCCGCCGTCCTAAAGGTGGTTCAATCCACGCCGGCTGGCTTGGGTTGACAGCGGCGGGACTTCGGCCCATCGCGGACCGGAGAATCGCCGGGGGATTCCCACCGACCGGCGCGGCGCGATTCCCGCCCCTGCCGAATCTCTGGTGGCGGAGAATTCGCGACACGGCGGGGGCGGGATTCACGCCGGCCCCCGGCGATTCTCTGACCCGGAGACACCACCACAGCTCAGTATAAATTATATGCAACCATCATCAGCACTTTTGCTCGGCCTCCTGAATCTGAAAATGTCAAGGAAAAGTACTATTTTGATCTTGATGAAGTCCTTACTGCCTTCCCAAAAGAAGAAAGCAACATCCTTTTGGGGGACTTTAATGCCAGGATTGACCATGACTGATGAGACGAATCATTGGGAAAAGTGGGATGGGAAAAGCCAATTCAAATAATGTGCTCAGCGTTACCTCATTATAACAAACACCCTCTTCTGCCAGGAGGGCAAATATAAAAACACATGGAGGCATCCTAGATTAAAGTATTGATACCTCCCAGATTATTATGTAATTATTTCAGTTAAAGATTGAAGTGATGCCTGTATCACTATATTCATGTGGGGGACTGAAGATTACTGGACAGATCGTTGGCATGATCGAGTGGCGATGAACATCCACCTAGCAGCAAAGCATCGCAAGTCCCAAAGGTCCAAGGGGAAGGAAATCAATGTCTCAGCCCTAAAGCCCTGACCAACGAAAATAATTCCAAATGCAGTTCACAACCAATCTGAAAAATCTTCACACATTCAACTCAGTTCCAGAACAATGGGATCAAATAAAGTCAGCTACACGAGACTCCTGGGTCCAGAATATTGAATTTGAGCATCATTGTCATCGGGACTGGTTTGATGAAAGCAATGCTGAAAAATGAGACCTCCTGCAACAAAACTGAGCTCCCTTCATTGCTTGTCAAATCAACCCAAGGTCACAAGTCAAAAAGGTGGCATTCAAACAGCTCAAGGCTTACACGCGAAGACAAACCTGGAAGATAAAGAACATACGATAGGAAAGCCCAAGAGATCCAACAATATACTGAGCATCATGACATGTAAAGTTTTTTGAAGCTACCAAAGTCAAATGGACAAACCCTTCTTTGTTCACAGAGTGGTGACTCTCTTCTTAAGGATAACAAATGCCATCTGCCAATGCTGGAAGAAGCAATTTGAACAACTCCTCAACTGTGAATCCACAGTGGCAGCTGATACACTCCAGGCTATCGCACAGTACCCTGTGATATAATCTATGAGTGAACCACCAGTGATGGCAGAGCTGCATCAAGCAATCAAACAGATGAAAAACAGCAAAGCCTGTGGCCCTGATGATATTCCAGCTGAGATCTTCAAATCTGGAGCGTTTTATTCAAATCAAGACTCCATGTACTCATCCTATGGATTTGGAGAAAAGAGAACTCCCCCACACTCCCCCCTAACCCCTGCCCTCGCCCCTGCTGGCTACCACGCCGTCATCTGCCTCCGCCGCCCTCTGCCGCCGCATTTGGATGTCCAAGAAACTTCATCACAATCCTGCAATTGATTCATTATGATATGAATGAAACGGTTTTGAGTGTGGGATCTGAGACAGATGCTGAAAAATCTGTATTGAGGTCAAACAAGGCTGTGATAGCCCCCATACTATTTACAATCTATCTGTCACTGACTATTTACCTCATCAAAGATCAACTGCCCTTAAATATCGTCTCGATGGAAAACTCTTCACCCATAGCCGCCTCTGTGCCAAAACTAAACTGACCACCATAGACACACATAGCCTTTAGTTTGCAGGTGACAGGACAGCACAGTAGCACAGTGGTTGGCACAGTTGCTTCACAGTACCAGGGTCCCAAGTTCTATTCCGGCTTGGGTCACAGTCTGTGCGAAGACTGCACGTTCTTCCCTGGTCTGCATGGGTTTCCTCTGGGTGCTCCGGTTTCCTCCCACAGTCCAAAGATGTGCAGGTTAGGTGGATTGCCAAGATAAATTGCCCTTAGTGTCCAAAAAAGGTTAAGACCATAAGACATAGGAGCGGAAGTAAGGCCATTCGGCCCATCGAGTCCACTCCACCATTCAATCACGGCTGATCTCAACTCCATAGCCCTTAATTCCTTGAGAAATCAAGAATTTATCAACTTCTGTCTTAAAGACACTCAACGTCCCGGCCTCCACCACCCTCTGTGGCAATGAATTCCACAGACCCACCACTCTCTGGCTGAAGAAATTTCTCCTCATCTCTGTTCTAAAGTGACTCCCTTTTATTCTAAGGCTGTGCCCCCTGGTCCTAGTCTCCCCTGCTAATGGAAACAACTTCCCTACATCCACCCTATCTGAGCCATTCATTATCTTGTAAGTTTCTATTAGATCTCCCCTCAACCTCCTAAACTCCAATGAATATAATCCCAGGATCCTCAGACGTTCATCGTATGTTAGGCCTACCATTCCTGGGATCATCCGTGTGAATCACAGCTGGACCCGCTCCAGTGCCAGTATGTCCTTCCTGAGGTGTGGGGCCCAAAATTGCTCACAGTATTCTAAATGGGGCCTAACTAATGCTTTATAAAGCTTCAGAAGTACATCCCTGCTTTTATATTCCAAGCCTCTTGAGATAAATGACAACATTGCATTTGCTTTCTTAATTACGGACTCAACCTGCAAGTTTACCTTTAGAGAATCCTGGACTAGGACTCCCAAGTCCCTCTGCACTTCAGCATTATGAATTTTGTCACCGTTTAGAAAATGGTCCATGCCTCTATTCTTTTTTCCAAAGTGCAAGACCTTGCACTTGCCCACGTTGAATTTCATCAGCCATTCTTGGACCACTCTCCTAAACTGTCTAAATCTTTCTGCAGCCTGGTTTGGTGGGGTTACTAGGTTACGGGGATAGGGGGGGAGGTGTGGGCTTAAGTGGGGTACTCTTTACAGTGTTGTTGCCAACTTGGCACTGGATTTTCAAGTTACTCTTGGGGCGGAATTCTCCAGCCCCTTCCACGGTGGGTTTTCTCGTGACAGAGGCAACTTGTCATCAGCCACTGCGGGATCCTCCGGTCAATGGACAATTCCGTCCTTAACCACCTCAAATCTGTATCCAAGACACTTGAATGTTGTAAAAACAAATCTCATATATCAACCCACACCTGGGGCAAAATACTCCGGTATCGGCGCGATGTCCGCCAACCGGCGCCAAAAACGGCGCAAATCAGTCGGGCATCGCGCCGTCCCAAAGGTGCGGAATCCTCCGCATCTTGGGGGGCCCAGCCCTAACCTTGAGGGGCTAAGCCTGCGCCGGACTGATTTCCGCCCCGCCAGCTGGTGCGGAAATGACATTGCCGGGCGGCTCATGCGCGGGAGCATTAGCGGCCGCTCACGGCATCCCCGCGCATGCGCTGTGGAGGGAGCCTCTTCCGCCTCCGCCATGGTGGAGACCATGGCGAAGGCGGAAGGAAAAGAGTGCCCCCACGGCACAGGCTCGCCCGTGGATCGGTGGGCCCCGATCGCGGGCCAGGCCACCGTGGGGCACCCCCCGTGGCCAGATCGCCCCGCGGCCCCAGGACCCCGGAGCCCGCCGGCACCGCCTTGTCCCGCCAGTAAGAGAGGTGGTTTAATCAACGCCGGTGGGACAGGCATGCTAGCAGCGGGACTTCGTCCCATCCGGGCCGGAGGATCGCGGGGGGGGGGGGGGGCCCGCCAACCGGCGCGGCACGATTCCCGCCCCACTGAATCTCAGGTGCTGGAGAATTCAGCAACCGGCGGGGGCGGGATTCACGCTAGCCCCCGGTGATTCAAATCTCGCCCCTGGTCAGCCAAATATTTCACCCCCCATACATGTAGCAAGCGAAACTCTGGAAAATGTTGAGCATTTCCCATATGTTGAGCTACTTCTTTCAAACGGCTGCCATTGATGAGGAGAACCAACACCAGATCAGCTGTGCCAACTCAGCTCCTCTATTAACTATGTAGCGAGTGTTTGACAACAAAGTCTCCCACAAGTCAACAAAAGTCCGAGTGTACAGAGCAGTTGTCGCCACCATGCTCCTGTACAGCAATGAGACTCGGTCTGTGTATCAGCCACATATAGAGGGCTGGAGAAATTCCTCAACTGCATTCTTCAGATTCAACAGGAGGACTGGTGAACAAATGTTAGTGCATTTCTTGAAGCCAGCTTCACATGCATTCAGGCTAAATTCTTGCAAATTCAACTTTGATGGACTAGTCACTGTGTTTGAGGGCCAAAAACTGTCTCCCCAGCCATGTTCTTGTTTTCTCAATTCTCAAACGGTCAGTGTTCCAGGTTGGACGAAAGAAATGCTTCCAAGATTCTGAAGCTCTCCTTGAAGCACTGCAGCATTGGCATTTATGATTGGTGGCACTCTTGCTACCAATTGTTCAAAATGGTGGCAACTTATCCATAAAGCTGCATCAGGCCTTGAGTCCATACGACTCAATCATGAGGCAGAGCAGTGGCAGAAAGGGAAACAGTGGCAAGCAAACTTTGATAACTGGATCCTGCTACCTGGTGAGATGTCCTGCTCCATGTGCCCAACGAGCTGCAGGTCAAGAATTGACCTATTCAGTCACATGAAGATTCATGGCAGAAACCAATGAACCTGAACAGATATCATCCTCGAATTGAAGAATGGTTGATGACAACCATAGAATGATGAGAGGAGAGTGTCAGTCTGTGGGACCCATGTGATTAGTTCATATTTTGGTTCAAGAGGTGGTCAATTAGTTCACTAGAGGAAAAAAGTGAAACTGCGAGGATAGTTTTTCAGATGATAGAGCTAGGATTCAGGCAAGTAAGGATAAGACAGCGGCAGAGAGATATTTTTTAAAAAGTTTTAATTTTGATTCAAGCAACACACATAGGGATAAATATTTGGCTTCAGCACTCCAATCATGGGAATATTAAAAATCTTTCCCCATGATTCTCCATCCAACTGGATAACATCACAGTGTTCGCGAAGGAGTAGAACCAGGTTATTAATCTGCTTCTTGCTTAGTTGAGACTTTTGAAAGATAAGAAAAACAAATATACAAATCGAACGAAAAAGCAGAAAGATTCAGAAAGTTAAATCAGGAAGTTTCATTATCATCATGGAGAAGAAGCTCTTGTGTTCAAATAATCATTGTGGTTTAGTGTGTTCTTTTAGAGCAGTGGCTCTAAGTAACATTTTGTCGAGTGTCCTTCTGAGAGACCTCCATGAAGTTCAAATCCTTTTCTTAGGCAGATAATACATCAACAGTGAATTGATTTTGCTTTTTGTTTAGTGCACTAGTAGAAAGAACTTCACTCAATACATTTTGTGGAAGATCAGATGCATTATGAATTGGTAAAAGTAATGCATGATTGTTATATGGCCAAAAATGCAATGAAAAAATACTGTTTAACCCATTAATAGCACATTAGCTGATATGCCACATTGTGGACCAGTCAAAATTTGGGGCATGTAATTTGAAGTCACATTAAAGAAAGAAAAAAAAAATTTACTGCAGAAGGTTTTCATGTTAACATCAGTCGTAGGTGCAAAGAGAACACTTTTAGGGTAATGAGGGTCACATTGCCTATAATCGGGTGAGTCAAGCAAATGTGGTAAGCCTTCATTTATTAGAATTCTTTGAGGATGTAAGAACCAGTGTGTATAGATGGGAACCAATACTTGTCGTGTATCTGGATCTCTAAAAAGCATTTGATCAGATGCCACATTAAGGTTATTATACTTACAATGTTGGGGGTGATACATTAGCATGGGCAGAGGACTAATAGGAAACAGAGTCAGGATTAATGGATCATTTTCAGGTTGGCAAGCTGTAACTAGTGGAGTGCCTCAACTATTCATCATCTACTTAGGTGAAGGGATTGACAGTATTGTAGCCAAATTTGCTAACAATATAAAGATAGGGAGGAAAGCAAGATGTGAAGGCAATGCAAAGAGTCTGCAAATAGTTATAAATAGGTTATGTAAGTGGGCAAAAAATTGGCAGTGGAGTATAATGTGGGGAAATATGAGGTTGTCCACTTGGAAGGAATAACAGAAATAAGAAACTAAAAATGTTTTTTTTAAACGGAACTACTGAGGTGGGCTAGACTGTTATAATAAGTAAAAGATTACTGCTTTGCTATTTGAACTCGGCATTCCTGTTTTCTCAAACTCAACAATATTGGGAGTGATTTAACGGAAACATTTCTTAGTGTCATTGTGGGTGCAATTGGCGAGGTGTTTCTCGCAATCGAGTGTTGGCGAGATCATGGCCCGTATTTGATGGCACTTTGTGCTGGAAATAAGCCCCCATGAGCTTCTCGTCATTACTGGCTGTCTCACCGTCCGATTTGCCAGACTTGTGCCTCAGTGTCTCGCCGCTAACAAGGAGGAGCTACTTTTAAATGCTCCCTCACCACTCAATCGCAGTCAACACACAAGCATGGCAATGCACAGATCTGATACTTGCTTGGAGGTGGCGACCTGGTCAGGCTTCTCGAAGCTGTGGATGCAAGACGGGATGTCCTGTTCCCCCAAAGGTGTTCGAGGACCAGCAGCAGGGTCACCAGTACCGCCTGGGAGACAATGGCGTGACTGTCAATGCGGGTAGCGTGACAAGGAGGACCACCGTCCAATGTCAGAAGAAGACCAACGACCTCCACCGAACTACAAGTGTAAGTTACCACCCCTCTCCTGGCAACAGATCCACCTGCCACCCCTCAAATTCCACACCCCTCCCCACCTCCCCACAAATCACTGGCTGATACCTCACACCCTCCCCACATCCAAACGTTTTGCTTGTTCCTCAGAACCCACTGGCACCTACCAGTACAACACCTTCATGTCCAGGTGCTGTGCCACACAAGCCATCTGCTATAGATCACCCCCCCCCCCCCCACCGCCCCCCACCAACCCACCAAGTGTTTGGCCCACAATGCTTTCTCTTTGTGCCTGCAGGAGAGGATAGGCCATAATAAGCGGGAACGGGCCAAGATGGGGGACGGAGTAGCAGAAATTCAAGTCCTGTTCCCCTATTAAGAACAGGTCCTGGAAATTGCGAGGTTGGCCGAGGAGAGAGCAGTAACCGACAGCGAGGTAGGCCTGCACCACAAAGGTAAGGACCCACTGCCCCTTCACCCAGATGACCTCTCTCAAGTGAGTTGTTCATGTCAGACAAAATGTTCCTTCCCTCTCACTGACCACATGTTCATTCTCTCACAGGATCTCTATCTGATGGGACTGGGCCATCCGGGGTCATTCCCTTCCCGCCACCCAAGAGACCACCTCGGATGAAAGCCCCGAGGAGACCACAATTGACATATCACTGCTATCACCTGCACCCTCCACCAACACAGAGACACACACCTCGATGAGCGACATTAGTGGGCAGGCTTCTAGGGTAGAATCTGCTGAGCACCACACAGTTGCTGATGCACATCAGGTGGAGGCAGGAACGTCCAAGGGAGTCAGCAGTCGGAGGTCTGCTGGATCCCAGGACACAGCTGTATCCCAGTCAGATACCGAGTCTCTGGCCAAGGTTCTCCCAGACTGATGTAGATTATAGCACACAGCAGTGATATTCAGGAAGGAATGTCAGCGAGGTTCCAGAAAGTGTATAGCCAATTGGAGGCTATGGGCAATGGAGATGATGCCGACCACGCATGACACGAAGGTCAATACTGCTAGGGTGGCGACTGCAGTGGACAACCTGAAGCATAATGTCAGCTTCTTGAGTGGTGGTGCTCAAGGCATAGCTCGTTCCGTGACGACAATGGCTGAGGACCATGACTTTATGTCCCAGTCACTGAGGGACATGTTCCAGATACAGATGGACATTGCCGAGGCACTGCAGAGCATCGCTGAGGTCATCTACACAGTGGTGCAGACTCGAAGATGCCTGTGATCTCTGAGTGTCCCAGGATGTAGTTGTTATCCACGCACCCTGCGAAGCACGCACACACATTCAAGATACGGAGGTGGTGGTAGCACACATGTTGAACATTCTGGAAGTGAAACCCCTCCCTGTTAATCAAGGGTATTCTCCGGTGCCCTGGTGCATGAAAGCTGACATGCATGCCACCTGTTACCCTCCGGATCTGGGGCATCCCAGCAATGGCGGAGAATCCTGCAGCCCGGGTATTGTGGTGGCCTGGTCCAGGTCAAAGTTGATAAAGTCTGATGTCCGGGCATACAGGGGATCCATGACCTCTCAGATGCACTTGTGGGGCTGTAGCACTTGTGAAATGCCGCACAAGTCCCTGCTTGAGCCCTGGAATGATCCAACTGCATAGAGATTCAGGGCTGCGGTGACCTTCACAGCCATTGGCTACAGCTGTCCTCCTACTCCATGGGGTGCCAAGTCCACGAGGACGTGGCACAGGTGCTGCACCATCTCTTTGTTGAGACGGGGTTCCCTGCGGCACATGCTGCCCGTCATCTCCTCGAATGACCAACAACGACTGTACATCTTTGGCCGTTGTTGCTGTCTCCCTCTGAGTTCCTCCTCAACCTGATGGGCGGCCAGAACTTCAGGGTGTGTGGTAGTCCCCTGCACATGGAGTGCCGCCTCCATCCATGCTGCTACCTTCTCTGGCATCTGACCACATGGGCTGCTACCAGAAACTTGTGGGCAGCCTTTGCGAGACCGGCAACACCAGCCATAGTATTATATCTGTACGGAATTGGAGATGGTGAGAGACCGACAATCAGTTCCACCCCGGGAATCTCAAAACCCCAAGCCTCCCCCACCCATATGTGTCCCGCCTCATTTGATCACGATGATATCCCCAGTGTTGAAGCCCAGATTTTGATTATTGGCTGCTGTCTTTATGGTGCTAGCGTTTCTAAAGTTCAGGCAAACTGTCCAGGCTTCAAAGTTTAATTGAATTGCAATCCTGGCCCAGTCAACCTGCAATACCCTTTTCACTAACATCTGGAAGATTGAGGTTCAAAGAAAAGTTGCGAAAAACAAATCTAGCCCAACCCTCTGCCCTCTGGAGTGGAGAGTTGAAGCTCGCTCTAATACTGTACTGATATCACACACTGGTCAAGCAGTAGACTGATATAGTCTTCGCAAAGCTATATATTAAACTCCACTTTCTGCCCTCTTCCTGCTGAACTAGCTGAGGCAAAGTGGTCGATAAATCAGCAAGACCACCGAGGGCAAGTTGGTTTAACTTTGTTGGATCGGGAGTTCTTTTGTGCCACAAAGCAAATTCAGAGCGCTATTTGGTTCGGCTTCCACCCTCTTCTCTGGCTACAATAGCATTGTAATATCAGTATTACACAGTGGGTGCTATTTATGTTGTGTATTGATAATAACCATTGTATTAAACAGTGGGTGCTATTTACGTTGTGTGTTGATAATAACCATTGTATTAAACAGTGGGTGCTATTTATGTTGTGTATCGATAATAACCATTGTATTAAACAGTGGGTGCTATTTACGTTGTGTGTTGATAATAACCATAGTATTAAACAGTGAGTGCTATTTATGATGAATTTTATAAGTTTCATTGACTCATAGAAAGTTTAGAGCACAAATAAAGGCCTTTCAGCCTGCTGTGTCCATGTGGCTGTCTGCAAGAACAACTGCAAGAGTCGTCCCACTCCCTTGCCCTTTCCGATTAACCCTGCAAATCTTCTCTTTGAGTGCTTATCCAATTTCCTTTTGAAAACCACAACTGAACGATCCATCCCCACTCTCCACTGCACAATATTCCAGATCCTAGCTAAGTGAAGTACGAATTCACCTCCTCCTTGCATGATGTGAAATCAATTGGATAGGAGGGTGGATTCTCCATTTAACATCGCTCTGATTGGGAATTCCAGTTTGGCGGAGAATGGAGCATGAGGGAAAAATGGGTTTCGCGCCCGTTGTGATGCTCAGATCCTCCGCTGGCAGCATCAGCGAGCTACATGCCCCGCATCAGTGGGAGGATGCACATCAAGCGTTTAAATAAATGTTAATGTCATTAGCAGGCTCAAAGCCCAAGTCTTAATGCGCCCATTATGTTCTGACTCCCATAGCAGGAAATTTGCTTTGGTGCAAATTTGCACAAGCGTGGCCTTGACACGATGGATCCCAAGATGGGTCAAGGTGGTCAGAACATAATTGAGGTGCCCCCCCAAGTCCAGTGGAAGGACCCCTATCCCCTACCCCTGCAATGCAAGTCCTGCCCCCACTGACAAGTAGGGACATCCTCCCCCCAACCACGGGAATAACGGGTCACCCCCCACCCACAGCACGTACACATGAGGGTTACTCAACACACCTACCATCGACCTCCTCACCAAACACCTAGCCTCGACATCAGATACCCCATCAAAACCCCCATCAGATGTGCCATCAGGCACCCCCACCCCCGCATCAGACCCACATCAGAGACCCTCATCACTCACCTCTGCCTGAAAGCGGAAGAGCAGTCCAGGTAATAGAGTGAAAAATTACTGCATTTCCACTTACCCTTCCCTAACATCTGCTGCCTCAAACAAAAGTGTTTAAAGCAGCAGCTGTGACAAGTGTCAGAGGCTTCCACGAAAGACAGGTACATTCACAAGGGCTTCAAATCCCTTGATAGCCTTTTAAATGCAAATCTTCCATTCAATTTCATGCCATAATACATTTCACTAGCCAGTGATTGACAGTTGTATGAGTCCAGACACAGCTGCTTAGGGGGTTTGTTTATTTATCTTGCCCTTCATGCTTGAATGCATCTCAATTACCCTGCTTTGATGCTATCCACAATGTTTATAAACACTCTTTATGATGATTGACAGTTCCTCACCATATCAAAAGGAGCTAAGTGCTTTCTGCTCACACCTGAGAATGGTCATTGGCATGACAGGGGAATGCTGCTGGTGCCTTTGGGAAAGTACCCCTGTATGAGTCTGAACTTTCAGGAGAGGAGAGGGAGGAAAAGCAAATAAAAGAGCAAAAGACAAACATTAATAAAAAGAAAATTCGTCTCCACTATCAGCTCAACATATGCTATTCCTTTTTGTAGGCAACACTGTGGCCTCTCTTTTCCTTCAATACACCATTGCATTCAGGCAAAAGTACCAAGAAAAGTTTAGCCAAGGGGCTAAAATACTCCTGCCCCTCACAGCATTGTTAGAAATGTATGCCTAGCTTACCCATCCCATCCCAAGCAGACGGCTTGCCACCCATACATAACCCGCTGCATTTAAATGAAGATGGACCATTCAGAACACATACTGATTACTCTTTCTCCTGGCTCTCACCATTATCAGATCTGGCAGAAGATAGGTGAAATATTTTAGTGGCAGTAAACCCTGTTGGAGGGAGGAGCCTATTAGCGGCCCCTACCTGTTGCCAAGTTGGCTGTTCAGTCATCACCTTCTTAATCAGGAGGCTTCTGCTGTCTTTAATGTACCCTTCAACTCATTCAGGCTGCAGTAGCTGTTGAGTTTTGCTCCTTTTTGGCAGTGGATCCTTTCCATGTAGGGGTTATACTGGGAGCCTACGCTCCATCTATGTAATAAATCTGGAACTATAAAGGAGGGGTCACACCAGGGTCTGGACACTGAGTGTAAGCCCCTCCCTGACCCAGCTTAGCCTTAGCCTTCAGTCTTCTGGCTTGAGAATAGGTCAGCCTTTCTCTCAGCATGATTGTGGATGCTGTACAAACTCGGCACACACAAATCTAGTTAAATACCTTAGGGAACTCATTAATAAACCTACATCTTTTCTGATGCATGTAGCACTGGGTACTTTCTGGAATTTCCATAAAATCTCTAGTATGTGCTGAATATATTATACTTGAATAATCTAAACTCTGAAGACCATGCTGTACTCGAGAACTGACCTGCAGAAACAGTTCCTGGGGATTAAATGTTAACAGGTCTTACAGTACACTTGTAGCTTTGAGCAAAATTCCTATGTGATGTGATGTGATCGGCCCGATGTGATGTGGCC
The DNA here is from genome assembly GCF_047496885.1 of Scyliorhinus torazame. Lineage (NCBI taxonomy): Eukaryota > Metazoa > Chordata > Chondrichthyes > Carcharhiniformes > Scyliorhinidae > Scyliorhinus > Scyliorhinus torazame. Next base: position 11,613 of record NW_027309338.1, on the reverse strand, counting down.
TGAACTAAAGCTCACTTATTTATATTCGCACAGTTACTCTTGGTAAAGTGGCTCGATTGAACTATACTGCTTCCATGAAAAATAAATATAAATGTTTTAACACAAATCTTAGTTTGTTCAGTTGTTCTTTAATCACAGTTTGACTGGAATATCCCACATTTCCTTCAATTAGTAAGTAATCTAGGCTGCATTATGTCTGCTGTGATTCATCTATGTGTAAGCAGAGCCTGTGTTAGTCATTATCTACCTATTAGCACTGATTACCAGTTGGTTTCAGTCAGTTTTGACAGTCGTGATGCTTTGTTTAACCTTTCAACTACTCCGGGCAATCACATCAGTGTCAGAGTTGTAGAATAATCAGTAAAAGGTTTACCGAGGCATTTTGCTTTAACCAAAAACACGGAAGCCTATTCTACATGTGTCTCAATGTAAGTCGCACGATTAGATAATGCAAAAGAAATGTCAGAGAATTAGTTAAGTATTGCCTATTATGCAGTATGCTACAAATTTGCGAAGTTTCACCATATTTGATTCTGACCTCTCCAGTAATTTTTGTTTTATTTTTGCTAAAAGGTCAAGCCTCCTGGTGAAGGAATGAGTCCAGAATTTTGTTTATGTTGTTACTTACTTTCACTTTTTGCCTCCATTTGAACATTTTGTTTTAATTATTAGTCTGTAAATGCATTGTTGGAACTCGTGCGGAGTTGATAACCGCCTGCCTTGGGTTCATGGTATAAATTGAGAATTAACTGATGTAACAATGAAAATATATACACACTGTTTAAATTCAATCTGCAACAATGAGGAAGGCGGAAGAGATAACAGCTAGGCCTCAAAAGATACCTGGAGGAGAGACAGAGATCTGCATGAACAGGACATAAAACTTGCTGTTGGCAGCACTAGAGGAAGCAGGCATTCTGGACAAAATAGCAGTCAGCTTGAGTTCAGTGAGCTCGACGCACCTGTCCTCAGAACAGAGAAATGATGTAAAATGGGTGAGCAATAGGATTGGAGCAAGAAACCTGCCAGAAATTTGGGGCACATATTGTGGAGGGAAGTAACATGCAGTGATTACCACATTAACCTGAACCCCAGGACTTTAATATAATAACTTTTAAAGAGCAGCTACTCACTCTGACTAGAATTTAATGGCCTTCCCCAAGGTGAGTTTGGATAGTCAGACGGGAGGATGCCCGGTGGGGATCCTCTGCCTTCACTTGCCAATTAAGCCCAGGATGGTAAGGCTCATGAACAGTCTTCCTGGCCCACTGCCAATTGAGGCCCACCTAAGGGCCTCATTCTAATGCTATATTCAACATGCCTGAAAAACAAATCTAGAACCGTTTGCTTGCAGGTTCCCGGGATTGTAGCCAGTTAAAATGGCTAACTCCCGACTTAGAATGGCTAACTCCCGATTTAAAATGGCGAACGGCAAAGGCTGATGGGAAAGTCAGCCAACAGGACACAAACAAGCAGCTGCGGGTTGAGTGTGTATTTACCTCTGGAAAGGCCAGACAAGATCGATACCGGCAACCATCAGCATAACAAAACACCAGCCATCTGCATATTAATGAGCAATCCCCGGGAACAATGAGCAACACTTAGATACATAAAGCCAACCCAGACTCGTCGGCGCCAGAAGAAGCGTACACAAAGGGAGGTGAACGACCACCTCAAGACCACCCATCGATCAAGGAATCGCTCCAGCATTGGAGAAAATCGAACCAAGTGATTGGGACAAAGTCCAATGCATTAGCGCAGCTTCCTCTGGTGACACCGCCTGCAATGCACAGCTGTTGCTGCTGATTGGCCAGCAGCTCTCGGGGCGGGCGAGACCCCATCACATGAATTCAATTATGAAATTCTACCCTTTGAGTTTTTTGTGGGACAGAGCAGCCAAACCATCTCTTGTAATACTGGCCCTCAGGGTGCACCTAGGAGAATTAGAAGAGGAGACAATAAGGCATGATTCCAAATCCAGGAGGAACACAATGTGAGGTTGGTTTATGGTTACTATTGATTCAATGCATTAAAGCGGAATGCACATTTAAATCATTCTTCGTTCTTGTTGGAGATTACAGTCGTTCAAGACAGGGTGCATTTATTTCCCACTGACTTATTGAATCAGATGATTAAAATTTGCCTGGTCTTTTCAAGCCAAAGAGGTTTGATGTGGTATTTCAGGATGGCTACTGGATAGACTGTTGTTTATTTGAAGATAGGGCAGAAGGAGTTATGGCAGTTGTGACAAAAGTAGATTGTATTAATCAGATGAGAAAGCTCCTTGACAAGTTGTGTTCTTAAGCCCTTTGCAGGGGTCACTGAGGTGTCTGAGTGACTGTTGTCCTGACATTCACCTCCATGTTCTTCAGCCTCTAAAGAATGACCACGTCCATTTGGATGGCAAAGGATAGCGACAGGAAAACCAAGTGACAGCAATGCAGGATATCCAATCTGCAACACACTGTACAACACCTTCTGCTAAAGACCCTTGTTATTCTGAGAGAAGCATATGTTTCACTCTAGAATTCCTCAGGTTCTGTTTTGCCACTCTGACCCGGGTCATTATCCATGCAATACTGTTGGTACCTTGTGCCTTGTCATGCACTTATACCCATTGACATAATTTCGTCCTGAAAACGAGTATAGAATTGCTGAGAGCAAATGCACCATGGTAACCTCCAACAAATCTCATGTGGAGGGTTTTCTTTGCATGTTGGCACACAGATCTGGACATTGAGCAAGTGGCAGCCTTTCTCAAATCATGAAGTGGTGGCGGTTAGATGTAATCCACCATTTTACAACCTATAACATCCAGCCCTTTGTGAAACCCAGCAACACAATAAAATTATATTTTTCTGTCACAAGAGTGCCTTATTGTAATGTCAAATATCAGACACCCGATGAAGACACCCTCCATGGAATCCAGGCTAATGTTACACAGCTTTCCTAGCACTGAGGTTTTTAAAAAAATGTTTACGGTCTAAAATGTATTTATTCTGTCATAAAAGATTTTAAAAACAAATGACCAGTTTTGCAGTTTAACAATAGAAAACAGATAGTGGGGAGGGGCGGGTGTTGTCAAATGGGCTGGTGGATGGCAGTGAGAGAAGAGAGTCGCAATGGAGGGGCAAAGTGTGATGGGATAGCAAGGGCAGCGACAGGACTGTAATAGGAGTAAGAAGGCGATCGGAGTTCAAGCAGGAGAGAGGGCGGAGTAGGGAGGGCAAGTGACAACGGATGGTGGGAAATGAAAGATGAGGTTATTGCTTCATCGCCCTATCACACAGACTTTGAGATTTGTTACATGTAACAAATTGTAACATTTATATTTTGCAATAATATAAATGATCAGAACAGCTGTATTTTTAAAATGTATGTACATCAATGGAACACTCAGCCATTGCAAGTGGCTAAACTTTGAAAGGGCTGTGTCATGAATCAAGTCCAAAAGATAGCTTATACATTTATTTAAGTTGAATCTTTTAGTGGCACTAAGTCCCGGTTGTAGAGTTTATTGGTAAAGAAGTTGGATGTAATTTAGTTTAATGTTTGCTGAAATTTTACATGTTTCTTGGCATTCACTATAAAAATCCATATCATGAAGGTAATAAGCTTCCTGACATTTCTGTGCAGATGTTCTTTTATTTAACCGTGGCAAATGCATGGGACAAATTTGTTAATTTATCCATTTGCATTGGATAAAGATTTAATAAAATTATTTCACTGTCTTCAAGGAAACCCCAGGCAAACCTCTCCCAAAATCTCACCAAGGATGACATGCACTCTGCTTTCAAGTTCACATCTCAGCATCCTCTCCCTGTGCAACAACAGAACCTGAGACACACCAAGAATAATTTAAGACTATCATTTCTATTTAAAGCAAGTACATTTGGAAACTCTCAGCTCGCAATTAAAGATTTATTTAAAACATTTTTAATTGAAGAATCCTTGAATGAAGGTTCTTCACAGAATGGGACAAGATGTTGACTTAGGAGAGGATAACCCATAATACTTAGTGGCATCCAACGTTCAGTAAGAAGTGACATTGTGTTATTTACATATTCAATATGAAGTGAATAGATAATTCAATAGAGAACAATAGGGGCGGGATTCTCTAATCCCGCGGCAGAGTGTCCACGCCGTCGTAAACACAGTCGCGTTTTACGATGGTGTGAACAGGGCGCTGCCAGGACTAATTCTGGCCCCTACAGGCGTCAGCACGGCGCTGGAGCGGTTCGTGTCGCTCCAGCTGCCGATCCCGGCGTGAAATGTGCACCGCGGGATCCATGCATGCGCAGTGGCGCCGGCACCAACACGCGCCTGCGCAGTGGCCTCCTTCAACGCGCCGGCCCCAACACAACATGGCGCAGGGCTACAGGGGCCGGCACGTAAGAAAGGAGGCCCCCAGCTCGAGAATCCAGCCTGCCGATCGGTGGGACCCGGTCGCGGGCCAGGCCACATCGGAGGCCCCCCCCGGGGGTCGGACCCCCCATCCCCTCCCACAGGCCGCCACCCGACCCTTCAATGCCGAGGTCCTGCCGGCTCAGAGCAGGTTAGAACGGCACCGGCGGGGCTTTTTTGTTTTCACGGCCGCTCGGCCCATCCGGGCTGGAGAATCGCGGGGGGGCCGCGTTCAGCGCCCCTCGACCGGCGCCGCTGGGAGAATCCCGCCCTAGATACCTGGAAATTGTTTTTTGTATTCCTTTACAAGATGTGGCCATTGCTGGCTAGGCCAACATTTATTGCCCAGCACGGTAGCACAAGTGGCTAGCACTGTGGCTTCACAGCACCAGGGTCCCAGGTTCGATTCCCCGTTGGGTCGCTGTGCAGAGTCTGCACATTCTCCCAGTGTCTGCGTGGGTTTCCTCCGGGTGCTCCGGTTTCCTCCCACAGTCCAAAGATGTGCAGGTTAGGTGCATTGGCCATGATAAATTGCCCTTAGTGACCAAAAAGGTTAGGAGGGTTTATTGGATCGGGGGATAGGGTGGAAGCGAGGGCTTGAATGGGTCGGTGCAGACTGAATGGGCCGAATGGTCTCCTTTTGCACTGTATGTTCTATGTTCTATGTATGCTTAAGAAGGTGGTGATGAGCTGCCTTCTTGAAATGCTGCAGACGTTGAAGTGTCAGGATGGTGAGTGTCTTGGAGGGAAGTGTTTCCAGGTTTTGTTGCCCTTGTCTTTCTAGATGGTAGCAGTTCGGAGTTTGGAAAGTGCTGCGAAGGAGCCTTGGAGAGTTGCTGCAGTGCATCTTGTGGATGGTACACACTGCTGCTACTGTTCGTCAGTGGTGGAGAGAGTGAATGTTTGTGTAAGATATACCAATCAAGCGGGCTGCTTTGCCCTGGACGGTTGAGCTTCTTGCCCTCAACGAGGCAAGTGGAGAGTATTCATCACATTTCTGACTTATGCCTTGGAGATGGTGGACAGGCTTTGGGGTCCCAGAGGCGAGTTACCCACTATAGGATTCCTAGCTTCTGACCTTTTCTTGTAGTATTTATATGGCTAGTCCAGTTCAGTTTCTCGTCAATTGAAAGTCAAGGGATGATGAATGGAGAGACCGGTGCGTCGCAGCCATCAGGTGTGGGTGCCTCCATTATGGTGTTCACAAATGTACATATAAGAGTAACGTTGAGAAAAGGGATTGCGCATAACCGTGGGCGAATTCTTTGTTCTCCACTGCAGCCACTCACGTGCCTATCAAAGAAGAAAAAGAAGAGACAACCTTACATAAGAACATAAGAACTAGGAGCAGGAGTAGGCCATCTGGCCCCTCGGGCCTGCTCCACCATTCAATGAGATCATGGCTGATCTTTTGTGGACTCAGCTCCACTTTCCGGCCTGAACACCATAACCCTTTATTCCTTTATTCTTCAAAAAACTATCTATCTTTATCTTAAAAACATTTAATGAAGGAGCCTCTACTGCTTCACTGGGCAAGGAATTCCACAGATTCACAACCCTTTGTGTGAAGAAGTTTCTCCTAAACTCAGTCCTAAATCTACTTCCCCTTATTTTGAGGCTATGCCCCCTAGTTCTGCTTTCACCCGCCAGTGGAAACAACCTGCCCGCATCTATCCTATCTATTCCCTTCATAATCTTATATGTTTCTATAAGATCCCCCCTCATCCTTCTAAATTCCAACGAGTACAGTCCCAGTCTACTCAACCTCTCCTCGTAATCCAACCCCTTCAGCTCTGGGATTAACCTAGTGAATCTCCTCTGCACACCCTCCAGTGCCAGTACGTCCTTTCTCAAGTAAGGAGACCAAAACTGAACACAATAGTCCAGGTGTAGCCTCACTAACACCTTATACAATTGCAGCAGAACCTCCCTAGTCTTAAAAGACCCTCCCTAGTCTTAAAACCGTCCCCTGGTTCCAGCTCCACCCCCATCACCAATGCTGAGGATGATGCCTCAAAGTCCTCACAGTATGCACCATTATGGCATTTTATTGTACCCTCTACCAGCACAGCGACATCCACCTCGGTGGCTGTACATCGTAGAGTAGGCTCGGAGTCACAATCTGGTGACCACCTCACCAACACAAGCCCACTGCTGGTGGTGGAATTGACAGCTGAGATCTCTGACACATCGGAGGTCTGCTGGAGATCAGGCCCTTGCTCATTCCCTTGCAGATGACGAGCCTCTGCGACTGGCAGTAAGAAACAACTTGGACAGGCAGGGGAGCAACAGGCAGAGATGCCAGATGCCATCCACGGACTAAACTGAAAGCTGGAGGAGTCTGTCAACATTATGAGTACTGTCACGGCTCTGGCATGCAAATGCTTGCCTTCGTCTTTGTAAAGGGTGGCAACCGCCATGGAGAGCCTGGGCTGGCAGAGTACTCAGTGGCTGTCAGGTATGCACTGGACCTGCACTTTGTTGCATTCACCATGGGTGGAATTCAGTAGTGGCTAGGTGAGAGGAGGACGAGATATCTTGACCTCCCTCCATGTTCCCCGTCTCCTCACAGCGTCAGGCACGTGCCATTGGGCTTGCACAAGGAGCAAGATCACCAGCAAGGCACCCCAAGAGCTTCACTCACAATGCTTCAATGGTGCCCTGCCGCACTAATTCCTTTTTGCCAGTGATGCCATCACTGCCAGGTCAGGCCATGAAGGTTGCATCTGCCACTGGGCAGGAGACCCTTAACAGACCGGTGCCTTCTAGGCCTTGGAATACCAAAATTATCACAGCCAACAGTACGTAGCAGTCAGTAGGCTGCCTCCTGTAGAGGCTACATGTAGGTATAGTAATAGGAAAAGAAAGTTTGAGAAATTATCAGGACACAAATATGTCACAGGTCTCTCTAATTACTATTTGTATGAAACAAACTTCTAAATATATGTTTAATTTCACTTTATTCATGCATGTTTTCATAATTCCCTAGTTGCTGCAATGATCATGTGCATTTAAGGCATTGCACTTCATTCTAGATCAGTCTTGGGTGATTTATTGTGTCACCTCATCAGTAGTGGCATCTCTGAGCATACTGACATGTATAGGATTGAACCTTGGGCATCATTTGTAGAGTTGCAGTCTTGGAACGCATCCGGCAACCCATAAGGTAGTGTTCACCCGATTATCATCCCTCTGAGGCTGTGTCTGAGCATCTGCAGCTGAGTCACTGCATGTCTTGCTGGTGTCCGCAAGGCATTGCCCCCATTTGGAGAATGTGTCAGTGAAACATGAGTGTATCCCTGCCAAATTAACAGTGTACTTGGCTTCTGAGGTAGCATACATATGGGCTTGCTGGTGCCAAGGGCCTGCAGCAATTTTCCTTCCAGGTGCCAGAGGTCTTGGGAATATGTCGTGTTGTACAGGTAGTGTTGTTCTCCTGCTGGCAGTGACGCCACAGTATTGCTCGAGCAGCACATTTTGCACAAATAGGATGGTTTCATTTCAGATTGGCCTGGACACAGGATCACAATATCAGCAGTTTTAACAAGAAAATCTAAAATGTAATGCAGCCACCAGCACACAAGAGCAAAGAAATGAAACAAAAACATCCGTGCCCTCTAGTGAACCCCAGCATTCCACCCAACAGAGGATTTGAACTCACGGTGTATTAGAAATGCATCAGTGCCAACTTCCGGGTGCGGCTATGCAGAGCTAGGTCGCATATTCGGTAGCTCCCGCTTGGAACGGACTTTTGGGCTCTGTTACAGGGCCCCCACGGCATTTGTTTGACATTTCCCCGTGTGGCAGGAAGACTGCAACATTCCCCTGACAGTGTCCCCCGGGAATGTTATGTCTTTTGACTACCAGAGCCGGCAGAAACAGTAAAAGATTTGGCTGCAACAGGATAAACAGGGCCTCTTCCAGCATGCAGGTGGGGGAACGGCAAGCTTAAAGCTGCAAACTGACCTGAGGGCCTTTATCAAAGTTGAATTCTAACAGCAGAGGGAACAACTGTGAAAAGATCTCACCAAGGCCACTGAAGAAGCGGGGACGAGGCTTCCAGTGGCGGCCATGGAGGAGTAGATCGCGCATTCGGCAGCTCCCGTCTGGAACGGACTCTTAGACCTTTTTCAGGAGTTTCCACAGACATTTTGGGGCAGATTGGTGAAGCGAACACTGCCAAAAGGATTCCCTCTCGAGACTTCCGGTTGCGGCTATGCGGAGCTAAGTCGCACATTCGGCGGCTCCCGCAAAAACGGACTTTTGGGCTCTTTTCTGGCCCCCAAGGGTGCTTTTTCAACGTTTCCCGGTGTGGGAAGGAGTTAATAATATCTCCCTGTCAGTATATGGCTTTAACTAGGAGCGAGGTGACAAAAAAGGTGGTGGTGGACCAGAAGAAGGGAGGGAAGAAGGACAAAATGGCGGCGGGCAGAGACCAGGCAACGTGGAGGCAGTGGGCGGAGGAGCAACAGGAGGGCATCCAGCGCTGCCTCAGAGAGATTAAAACGGACCTGCTAGAGCCGATGAAGGCTTCCATTGATAAGCTGCTGGAGACACAGACGGCCCAGGGGGTGGCGATCCGAGAGGCACAACAAAAGATCTCTGACAATGAGGACGAGATCTTAGTCCTGGCGGTAAAGGTGGAGGCGCACGAGGCTCTCCACAAGAAATGGCAGGAGCGGTTGGAGGAGATGGAGAATCGGTCGAGGCGGAAGAATCTGCGGATTCTGGGCCTCCCGTAGGGGCTGGAGGGGCCGGACGTGGGGGCCTATGTGGTCACCATGTTAAACTCGCTGATGGCAGCGGGGTCCTTCCAGGGGCCCCTGGAGCTGGAAGGGGCCCACAGAGTGTTGGCGAGGAGGCCCAAAGCGAACGAGCCTCCGCGGGCGGTGCTGGTGCGGTTCCATCGGTTCGTCGATCAGGAGTGTGTGCTCAGGTGGGCCAAGAAGTAGAGGAGCAGCAGGTGGGAGAACGCGGAGGTTCGAATATACCAGGACTGGAGTGCGGAGGTGGCGAAGAGGAGGGCTGGGTACAATCGAGCGAAGGCGGCGCTGCACAGGAAGGGGGTGAAGTTTGGCATGTTGCAGCCAGCGCGACTGTGGGTTACCTACAAGTCATGGCTAGTCGGCGGGGGAGGGGGTCGGGTAGCCCCCTGATCCGGCTGATAACCTGGAATGTAAGGGGACTGAATGGGCCGGTTAAGCGGGCCCGCGTGTTCGCGCACCTGAAGGAGCTCAAGGCGGATGTGGTTATGCTCCAGGAGACACACCTGAAGGTGGCAGACCAGGTAAGACTGAGGAAAGGGTGAGTAGGTCAGGTGTTTCACTCGGGGCTAGATGCCAAAAATCGAGGGGTGGCGATCTTGGTGGGAAAGAAGGTGTTATTTGAGGCGTCGAAGATTGTGGCAGATAACGACGGTAGGTACATAATGGTAAGTGGTAAGTTGCAGGGAGAGAGGGTGGTACTGGTCAATTTGTAAGCTCCGAACTGGGACGATGCGGGTTTTATGCGGCGTATGTTGGGTCAGATCCCAGACTTGGAAGTGGGGGGCCTGATAATGGGGGGAGACTTTAACACGGTGTTGGATCCTGCACTGGATCGCTCCAGGTCTAGGACGGGTAGGAAGCCGGCGGCGGCTAGAGTGTTGAGGGGATTTATGGACCAAATGGGAGGGGTGGACCCTTGGATATTTGCAAGGCCGGGGGCTAGGGAATTTTCATTCTTCTCACATGTCGTTAAGGCTTATTCTCGAATCGACTTTTTCATTTTGAGTAGGGCGCTGATAGCGAGAGTAGAGGATACCGAGTATTCGGCAATAGCCATTTCGGACCACGCCCCGCATTGGGTGGACTTGGAGTTGGGGAGGAGAGGGACCAGCGCCCGCTGTGGCGCTTGGAGGTGGGGCTGTTGGCGGACGAGGAGGTGAGCGAGCGGGTCCGAGGAAGTATAGAGAGGTACTTGGAGACCAACGACAACGGGGAGGTCCAAGTGGGGATGGTATGGGAGGCACTGAAGGCGGTGGTGAGGGGAGAGCTGATCTCCATCAGAGCCCACAAGGAGCGGAGGGAGCGGGGGGAGAGGGAGAGGCTGGTGGGGGAGATGGTGAGGGTAGACAGGAGGTATGCGGAAGGTATGAGGAAGGATTGTTGAGGAAGAGGCGCAGCCTCCAGGCCGAATTCGACCTGGGGACCACCAGGAAGGCGGAGGTGCAGTGGAGGAAGGCCCAGGGGGGCGGTCTACGAGTATGGGGAAAAGGCAAGCCGGATGCTGGCGCATCAGCTTCGGAAGCGGGACGCAGCTAGGGAGATCGGGGGAGTTGAGGACAGGGGAGGGAGCGTGGTGCGGAGTGGGGTTGGCATCAATGGGGTCTTCAGGGACTTCTACGAGGAATTGTACCGATCCGAGCCCCCACGGGAGGAGGGAGGGATAGGCCGTTTCCTGGACCAATTGAGGCTTCCAAAGGTGGAAGAGGGACTGGTGGCGGGACTGGGGGCCCCGATTGGGCTGGAGGAGCTGATCAAAGGGATAGGAAGCATGCAGGTGGGGAAGGCACCGGGGCCAGACGGTTTCCCGGTCGAGCTCTATAAAAAATATATGGACCTGTTGGGCCCGCTGTTAGTTAGGACCTTCAATGAGGCAAGGGAGGGGGGGCTTTACCCCCGACAATGTCCCGGGCACTGATCTCCTTGATCCTGAAGCGGGACAAGGATCCCCTGCAATGTGGGTCTTACAGACCGATTTCCTTGCTAAATGTAGATGCCAAGGTGCTGGCGAAGGTCTTAGCCACGAGGATTGAGGATTGTGTGCCGCAGATCATCCATAAAGACCAGACGGGGTTTGTGAAGGGGAGACAGTTGAATGCGAATGTGCGGAGGCATTTGAACGTTATCATGATGCCTGCGAGGGAGGGGGAGGCGGAGATAGTGGTGGCGATGGACGCTGAGAATGCCCTCGATAGGGTAGAGTGGGGGTACCTGTGGGAGGTGCTGAAGAGGTTCGGGTTTAGGGAGGGGTTTGTCAGGTGAGGTCCCGATGGCGAGTGTGGCCACAAATAGGAGGAGGTCCGAGTATTTTCGGTTGCACCGAGGGACGAGACAGGGGTGTCCCCTGTCCCCCCTGCTCTTCGCACTGGCGATTGAACCCCTGGCTATGGCACTGAGAGAGTCGAGGAACTGGAGGGGGTTGGTGCGGGGTGGGGAGGAGCATAGG
>NW_027309337.1:0-40000 GCF_047496885.1 Scyliorhinus torazame | reverse complement strand
CTTGTCACACCCCTCCCCAGCCGCCACCCGCCAACGGCCCATCGGCGGATCAGTACATTTATTTCAATGAGTACCAAGCCCACCAGGATGCCCGGGCAGTGGGTTCAGCACCACCGACAGGATGCTCCCAGTCCCGCAGGTGATCAAAGCGATGAATTTCCCGAAACAGGTACCTGCAAATGACAGGCCGCTCTGCACCAACAAAAAGAGGATACCACTCAATGAACATGCAGCTACTCTGTGACCATCAGCTGCTCATCATTCACCTCTGTGACTGATACCCATGCAGTATGCAGGGCGCCTTCATCCTGGCACACTCGACAGTGGTTGACAGCCCCCCCTCCCGCCCCCCACCTGCCTGGCTGGAGGAGTTGGCTCCTGGGCGACGGCTTACCTGCTGTGGCCGTGGCTGAAGACATCTATCCGAAGGCCACAGGCCGATATGGGGACCCGCTACAACGACACCCGTACAGCAACCGAGTACATGATTGAGCGGTGCTTTGACATTGTCAGCATGTGGTTCAGGTGCCTGGATGCTCTGGAGGGGCACTCCAGTATGACGCAGAGAGGGTCGCCCGCATCGTGCCAGCCTACTGCGTCCTCCACAACATCGCGCAGCAGAGGGGCAACATGCAAGAGAAGGAGGAGGAAAGCCAGGCCTCGTCTAACAGGGAAGGTGCAGGGGAGAGCGAGGATGGGCAGGACATCGGGCCCAGGCAGGCACAGTGGCTGCACAAATGAACATGGCCAGATTGGAAAGGGAAAATGGGTCAGCCAAGGAAGACCTGGTGAAGTACACTGAAGGAGGACCTTCAAGAGCAGGACACCTCCTGGGATGGAGTGAGAGAGATTGTGATGAACCAGCACTGGTGGTGGAGTCTTGCTGCCTGCTGTGCTGCCTGGTGTCCGGCACATGATCGGAGGGACTGAGTCTGAGTAACTGTGTTTTAGAGTTTGACTTTACACGTTGGGTCGTGTGCATCTTAATAGGAATTAAAGTGAATCATTGTAACCATTGTCCAATAAATTTGAGATGATGTCCCCATGGATCCTTGGCTGGCTATTAAGTTTTCTTTTTAACAAACCTCAGGATTCAACATTGATATATCAGTGACAGTGATTCAATTTTATTCAACATAGAATCATAGAATCTACAGTGCAGAAGGAGGCCATTCGGCCCATCGATTCTACACCGGCTCTTGGAAAGAGCACCCTACCCAAGCCCACACTTCCACCCTATCCCCATAACCCAGTAGCCCCACCCAACACCAAGGGCAATTTTGAACACTAAGGGCAATTTATCATGGCCAATCCACCTAACCTGCACATCTTTGGACTGTGGGAGGAAACCGGAGCACCCGGAGGAAACCCACGCACACACGGGGACGTGCAGACTCCGCACAGACAGTGACCCAAGCCGGAAACGAACCTGGGACCCTGGAGCTGTGAAGCAATTGTGCTATCCACAATGCTACCATGCTGCCCCCTGTGTGCGACATGACGTATTTGAACAATAGTTACATTTTCTAATTGAAAATTATATTATACGGTTTATACCTTGAGCGAAAGTTGCAGTAACACGTGACTTCACCACCTGACCTGAACCCCTGGCTTATCCTCCAAGTGCATCTTGAAGTCTTCTCCACTTTGGTAAGAAGGTAACTTACAGACATCACCACACTGTCCAGTTATCGGGATAACACACACACAAGACTCGGTTTTAAGATTTGGACACACCATCCCTGATAACAGTTTGTCTGAGGTTGAAGCTGTTAGCAGTGCAAAGGGGCAATGCGAAGGGGAATCCTTTATATTGTTGACATGTTGTGTCCTTGATGGTCCAATAATTCCTGCCATAGCTGCCCACATCATTCTGTCTTGAGCCAGAACCTACTCTCTCTTACATCTTGTAGTCTCTGTTCGCATGGCAATGTAGCTGGCTCTGCTTGATGTTCTGTTTAGGTCATATAGCACACAAGGAGGCCATTCAGCCCTCTGAGTGCAGGCACGATTTCTCTCGAGAAATTCAATTAGTCCTATTCCCCCTGTCCCAACACTATCTCATAAAAAATTTTGATTGAAGAATTTATGCTTTTAATCTTTTATGAAGGTTTATTTTGCTGAAATGTCCATCAATTTCCCTTGGAAATCCATACTCATCACTCACACTACCACCATAGGCAGTGGATCATTTACACTCCCATTATAATGTGTTCTTCCTGGAATCACTCCTGTATCTTTTGCCCAATCCTTACATTTCTCGCTGTTCGCGATTGCAATATCATATATAAGAAACAGCTTTTTTTGTTGACCTGAACAAAACCTGTCAGAATGATGCACACAGGCATCAACTCTACCCTGAATCTCATTTTCTCCATGCAAAAAAACCCACACAGCTTCTCCCACCTAACATTGCAGCTAAAATCTCCCATTTCTGGAACCATTTGGGTAAATCTGATTTGCTCCCTCACAAGAGCCCTCACATCCTTCCTCAGGCGTGGTGAACAGGACTGGATGTAATAATCTAACGTGGGCTATCTTTTCATTTAATTAGGTACATTATCTATGACCATTCTTAATTCTCCCACTTTTACTACTACCTCCACTTTGCTACCACAATGGGAACCTCGAACAAATAAGTGTTTATTTGTTTAATACAAAAGGTAAAAAAGTACAACACTAAAAACAAAACAACTAAATAACTTGGTCTGGTGCATTTAACATAAAATGTCCCAACATGCTTCACAGGAATTTATAAAACAAAGCATCTCACTGAATCACAAGTGGAGAATAAGTTAAACCGTGTATGTGGATTACATTGGAGCTTTATATAATAGATACGTTTCTAATTAAGTATCTATCCCAGTAAACCACTACAGTGAATCAACGAGAGAACTCCCAGATACCCCAACACCCTGAATACAGAGATGAAAGGGTCTGTTTCATCTGGCTGCAGTGGCAGTACCCAATCAGAAGGTGGTGCTAGTGTAGGACCAGCTGGACAGCTTTGCAAAGATCTGGCCCAGACAGGATGGGCTGTATAATCTCCTCCACGGTTTCCCATCTGAAACAGGAGGGAGATGCCGCTGTCCATTCAGAACCCGACCCTCGGTGCTGAGGGATGAAGGGCCAGTGGAAGCATTCGCCTCATTTCAGGGTGAAAATCACTCGTTTGTCCAGGGCAGTAATTTCCGAATCAGGGTCAATGAATTCTTGATGCATTTTTAAAACGGCAGAGTGTGGAGCAAGCAGAAAATGAAACACACACTTTGCTTTCATGTTCTGTGATCTAATCAAGAAAAAAATTGAGACCTTTTTAAAATAAATTGTTTTTTTGTCCAGTTTAATAACAGCGTTGGGCAGTTGAACCGTTTGAACCATCCGCTCCCCCTGTGACTGAGACCCACACCCAGCAGCTGACAGCTGGCAGGAGGCAGGGAGATGGTGTGAAATTATGGGATGGATCTGTTAGTGATCTTTAATCCCGCAGATTGTCAGCGGGGCCCAGTTTTTCCCGTCAATATTCAATCCCGGACTGAAGATGGGAAAGATTCTCTCAGTGAAAGTGTGGGTGAAAGTGTGGAGATGGGACATGTTGTCCGCATTGTAAAATGACACCTGCCCCCCCTCATAGTCCAGGAAAACCCCGATCTTCCTGGGATTCACACTCAGGGGAAGGGTGGTCCGTGAGGGGGAGGTAGAGGCAAAATAACCACTTTTGGGACTCAGCCACAAAATCCAGATTCCAGACCCAGGGATCAGGGTGATTCCCCCTTTCCTGTTCACTGACTCTCGGGCCACTCCCAGCCACCACAGTGTCTTCTTCCCCACCTCCACCTCCCAGTAATATCTTCCCGATGTGAATCCCTCTGATCCCAGGACACAGAGCAAGGAATCAAACCTCTCCGGGGTGTGAGGGAGCAGCTGCCGTTTGTCTCCGAGTCTCACACTGGTCCGGTCCTCAGACAGGATGAGCCGGGGATTCGCTGTGTTCAGATCCAGAGTCAGACAGGCTGGAGCTGGGGGAAAGTTAAAATAACACAGTCAGTGATTTAGAGAGGGAGGGGGAGGGAAGAGAGAGAGAGGGGTAGAGAGGGGTAAACGGGGTAGGTGAGGGAGAGGATAGTGAGGGAGGGGGAGGGGCCAGATTCAGAGGAGCGAAATCAGGGCAGCAGAGCCAGGGAGTGGATGAAGGGAGAGAAAAGGAAAGGAGAGAGGGAGTGTGAGAATGGAGTGAAAGTGAGGCAGAAGTGGGTGACGGAAAGCTGGAGGGTTTGAGAGTGTGGGAGCCGGATTACAGAGAGATTGAAGAGGGTTGAGAAATAGAGGGTGTGGCAGGGAGAACAGGAAGTGACAGGGAGTGTAGGAGGGTGTGAGAGACTGAGGTGGAGGAGTAGAGACAGCAGGTTAGCAGGGAGAGTGTGAGGGTGAGAGAAAGAGTGCAGAGGAATGAATGCAAAAATTGGAGAGTGTGAAAAAGAGAGAGGGGATGTTCGCAACAGTAAGAAGGCGGGAGGGAAAATGGGAGGATAAGAGAGAGAGTGGGGGAGAGAATGTACAAAATGGATGAGAAAGAAAGTGAAGGGACGGGGGGTTGCGAGGGGGGAGGGAGAGAGTGGGAGGAGGGGAGGGTGGAGGGAGAGAGGGTGGAGGGAGAGGTATAGCGGAATGATGAAGGAAGAGGGAAGGAGAGAAATGGAAGACAGAGTGTGGTTAGGTGGAAGAGAGAATGGAAGGGGCTGAGAGAGAGGGTGGGAGGGGGAAAAGGAGATAGAGAGTGGGAGGGAAAGATGTTAGATTGAGTAGAGGGCAGAGTGTGAGTGCATGGCAGGGAGAGAGAGAGATTGTGGGAAGGGCAGAGGTAAGGAGAGTGGATATGAAACAGAGAGAGAGAGAGAGAGAGCGCGCGTGTGTGGGAGTAATAGGCTGGGAGGAACAGGGGAGAGGGAAAGTGCAGATGGAGGTAAGGAAGGGGGAGAAGAGGGAATGACCCGAGCCAGTCAGAGTGTGAGTTACAGGAGTGACAGTGAGATAGCAGGGCAGTGGGGAGAGAGAGAATGTGAGAGAGGGAGGTGAGATTGTGAGAAGGAGAGTGGGAGGGGAAAGACAAGATTGTGGAGAGAGTGAGAGGGAACAGAGGGAAGGAGAGAAAGAGCTGGAGAGAGAGAGAGAGCGGGTGGGAAGTGATATTTCCGCTAAGCAGCGTTTCGATGTCACTGCACAGGTTGTACACAATCCGAGCCTGTAAGATACCAGACAAAAATTACATGACAAGAATTAGGAGCAGGAGGAGGCCATTCGGCCCCTCGAGCCTGCCCCACCATTCAGTAAGATCAGGGCTGATCTGATTGAATATATTTCCTGACCCAGTCACCACTGCTCACTGGGGAAGAGAATCCCAAACACTAACAACCCTCTGACAGCAAACAAATTCTCCTCATCTCTGTCTCAAATGTCAGATCCCTCATTTTAAACTGTCCCTTCATGCTCGACTCCTCCACAAGGGAAACATCCTCTCAGCATCCACCCTCTCAAGTCACCTCAGTGTTTTATACGTTTCAATAAGATCACCTCTCATTCTCCTAAACCCCAATGGGTATCGGCCCAACCTGCTCAACCTTTCATCATAAGATAACCCCTTCATCCCAGGAATCAGGCGAGTGAACCTTCTCTGAACTGCTTCTAATGTAATTATATAATTTAATAAATAAGGAGACCAGAATGGTACATAGTACTCCAGATGTGATCACATTAAGCCCTGGATTGCTGCAGCAACAATTGTATATTTTTAGATTTTATTGCAGTAAACAACATCTCATTTACTTTCGTGATCACTTGCTGTATTTGTGGACTAACTTTTTGTAAATCTTGCACCAGGACAGCCAGATCCATTTGCAGTTCTGCAGTTTCTGTTGACACGATATCAGACCAGATCCCAAATTCATTACAGTCCCGAACAATAACCCCCAACTTTGGTTATTTTTTGGTTCAGGACCATGAAAACCTTTTTGCTAGTTGACCAAGTGAGAGAATAAAGTCATAGAAATCTAGGATTTGAAACCACCAGAAGTAATTTGCTATTCGTGGATCATCAAAACAAACAGTCAATCCTCGCTATCTTTTACTCTCACATAAAAAAAATAGGTAAACATGATTAACAAGAAAACTTTACTGTAACACACCAAAAACCTTGTGCGGGATTCTCCATTTCTGAGACTGTGAATTGGATTCTCCAAATTTTAGACCATGTCCGGAGGAACCGTCTGGTCTTATGACCAAAATGCCGGCATCGCCCCACATCAATGCTCCGCCCAGCATGGGCTGCCACATAAAGCCCACGGTGGATACAGATCCAGAATTGACGGGTCCGTACCCGTGCATGTGCACAGCGGGGACCTGTGGCAGCCGCGGCATACAATATGGCGCTGGCCACGTGCAGATCCGGCCTGCCAAATAGTGTCCCCCTGTAACCCCTCTCGCCACCCCTGGACCAGCCCCCCAGCAGTCCTCACAGCCCCTGCCTACTAAGTCCCACCGGCCAACGGAACGGCTCCACCCCCTCCCCCAACTCTGGGGGTGCTGGACACAGTCCGCAGCCACCACGCGAGGTTCCTGAAAACCGTGAGCACACTTGGCTATGCTGCCAGGTCTGCCCATCGGGGATGGAGCACTAGGGGAGGGCCTCAGGTGATGTCCTGAGTCTGTTCGAATGGCGTGCGACATACTCTCCGCTGACGCTGTTGTTGGAGGGGGCTGAGTGTCCAAAAGACATCACCGCCCCGATTTCAGCGTAAAAACGGTTTCTCCGGCTGATCGCCGAATGTGATTTCAGCGTCGGGCAATCAGAGAATCCCGCCCTAAGTGTTGACGCCAACGGAGAATCCATGGGCTTCACAACAGAAAAATAAATCGATGCCACACCTGCAGCATTTCTGTTACTATTAAGGGGCTCGCACCGGCGCCACGTGGAACACAATCGATTCGAATGAAAAACGGTGTGGGATTCGCCGGGTCTGTGATTGACACTCGGGAGGCTGACAAGCTGCAGCCGCACAGAAACAATTCTCCCCCACACACACCATCCCAGCCAACACGGTGGCTGTAAGGAGAGCGGCACCAAGGTTCACGGACGCAGAGCTCGAGACCCTCTTGGACGCCGTGGAGGTGTCTAGGGCGACCCTGTACCCCGGCCCGGGAAGAAGGCTGCCAGCCGCCACCGTTCATTGTGCCTGGGCACAGGTGGCAGAGGCGGTCAGCACCGGGGGTAACATAGTCCGGACCGGCCAGCAGTGCAGAAAAAAACTACACAACCTCCTCAGGGTGCCCACGGTGAGTAGGCAGCACTGTGCCCCTGGCATTAACCCCGCCCCCCACCGAGGAGAAGGCCGCACACAACCGCCGGGAGCGGGGGAAAACAGGAGGGGAACCATGAGACCTGCGGCCCCTCACCAGGGCACAGCAGAGGGCCTGGAAGTGGCCGGCAGCCCTGAGGAAAGGGCGGTGTCCGAGGTGGAGTGCGGCCACGGGCGAGGAAGTGAAACCCAATGAGTTGCGGTTCCCTACGACACGTGTGAACACCACCCCACCCAACACTAACCCCACACCTCCCTCACCCCATACCACCCTCGCCTTCAGCCTGCACCATCTCCACCTCCTCCCAGACCCTTATCCCCACCCACAATCTCACCCTGCGCAATCCTCCATGCCCACCACACACCCCGGCCCGCAGTCGAATCATGCATTTTGTCTTGTTTCTTGCAGGACCAGCTGGAGATGGGGCGGGTCCATCTGTCCTTCCCCTGCCCCCAGCCAGTCCCACAGCCGGAGCCCCCTGTGAGCCGAGCAGTGATGGGAGCAGCTCGGACACCAGCCCTCCACCCGAGACCGGAAACCGCAGAGCTCGGGTCGGAGGATGACACTGACTTCCCGTCACAGCATCTCCAACACCCTCCACCATCCCAGAGACACTCACCTCGGTTGGCCATGTTAGTGAACAGGCTCCTGGGACACTCTCTGGTGCGCAGCACACAGTTGACCCGGTACAGAAGGTGGGGGCAGGATGCACCCGAGGGGGCGGACGGTCAGAGGGCAGGTCGATCCCAAAGACGATCTGCCGTCTAGACCGGTCTCGAACTTCTGG
The DNA here is from genome assembly GCF_047496885.1 of Scyliorhinus torazame. NCBI lineage: Eukaryota > Metazoa > Chordata > Chondrichthyes > Carcharhiniformes > Scyliorhinidae > Scyliorhinus > Scyliorhinus torazame. Next base: position 31,860 of record NW_027309337.1, on the reverse strand, counting down.
AACTGACAGTCCCATTGATAGTGGCGATGCAGTCACAGAGACTACATGAGGGATTGTCGGCAAGGATCCAACACCTGCAGGCGCAGGTGGAGGACTTCAACCGCGTGCAGGAGCAGGGGATGGTGCCGATCATGTGTGCCACGCAGACCAACACCGAATGGGTGGCATCCACGGTGGAGGAATTGGGGGCAACGGTTTTGGCTATGGATCGGGATGACCAAGGCCTGGGGCATTCTGTGCAGTATGGAGCTGAGAAATGAAACTATTGCTGGAGATACTCTGGCTGTGATAGAATCAGCAAGTGTGGAACCAAATAAAGACAGTGCCACAGAGCCGGACAATAGAGGAGAGAGTTTGGAGGAGAATGGTGGTGATGTTGACCATGTCAATGTTTGCAGAGAGGTTCAGAGGGATGAGGAGGGATAATGTATTATACCCGTTATGTGTGTCATTTATTAGGACCATTTTGGGCTGTGGCCGGGATGAAAATCTGGTTGCTGTGGTTCAAATATCCATGTGCAGAAACATTGGACATTTATTTCAGAAGTGCTCATTTCTGGAAGACTTTGTAGAAGAATGTAAGGTCAGAGAACAATTATAAATACAGAGGGATCGAGATTGGGGATTTTGAAAAGAGGCTTAAAACTCTGAAAAGGAATTTAACAGGAGGTGACAGCACAGGAACAAGTTCGGAGAGAGAACACAGCCCTGTCTGACTCCGGATTTAACTGGAAAACTTTTCAGTTTCAACACATTGATTGAAATTGCGGTATTTTCGTTTGGAGGGAGCAGTTGGATCCATTTGTAGATTTACTCCACAAACTTCATTTTGGAGAGCATATTGAGCATGTGGGTGGGTGATATTCTGTTAAAGGCCTTCTCCTGGTCCAAGCTGATGAGGCAGGTGTCTACATCCTGACCCACATGCAGGTGATTGTATCCCTGAGGAGCACAAGGCTATCAGAGATCTGCCTTCCGGATACAGCAGAGGTCTGATCAAAGTAGATCACCAACTCTAGAGCAGACTTGACTCGATTGATGACCTTGGACAGAATTCTGTTGTCCATGTTAAGCAGTGAAATGTCACCAATTTCTAAATCCTCTCTCTCCCCTTCCACTTGTAGGTGAAGGTGAGGAAGCCTTTCCTCATGGATTCTAAAATCTTATCAGTCAGAATCAAACTCTCACTTACTGGCCTGATCCAGTCTCACAGAGTCAAACACAAATGACCTGATGAACTGTCACTTCCTCTCAAGGAGCTGGCAGTTTGTGTCAACTGGTCCAAATTAGTGTATTTTCTGGTGTCATATAAGATGTCTGTGACAGAGGATCGTAAGGACGGCGGGGGTGGGGTGGGCAGGAGGGGGGCATGTTATCTGTGAGCTTCATGTCGCACAATCTGGCTCAAAAAGATTTGCTGATCCTCAGTACGTCAGACTGTGATGATGTCACTGAACCGACTTCTTCCTTCAGGCTGTTGATCACAGATCTCTCGCTGTCTCCCGGTCGCTGTCTCCCTGTCTCTGTCTCCCTGTCTCTCTCTCTCTGTCTCTCTCTCTCTGTCACTCTCTCTCTCTGTCTCTCTCTCTTTCTCTCTCTGGAACCTGTGGAAGATGAAACCTGTGAGCGGAGTCTGGAATGAATGATAATCCTGGAGATTCTGCAGCGAAGAGTGAGTCATGCTGACTCTTCACCTCTTGGTGACCCGCCTTGATATTGACCCCGATCATGAGCAGCAGGAGCAGATTCTATTTGCTTTTCTCGAGTCAGGACATTTCCTTTTGTCTCTCTCACCCTCTGAACACCTCTAAGGATGAACAACATCTCGATTTTCCACTTGACTGCTTCCCCAGGCACCAGGACCTCAAAGAGGAGTTTCAAAGGCATCCACCTTTTTGTAATCCCATTTGAGTTCCTTGATATCTTCTGGGGTCACCAATTTCACGTTTCGCGCCCATTCTCTCTTCCCCCCCCAGCACCCACTCCACCACCCCCTCACCATCCCTCCAACTCTGTCGTCTGCAAGTACGGATGTTCAAGGTGTCTGTCAGGGGCAGGCGGGAGACAGTCGGGAATGTGATGTGGTGAACATAGGAATTATCAGGCCCGATTTTCCACAGATCTAACAAAGTCTGGGCTGTCCGGTGTAGACAAGGTGACCCTCGCTTCCCCTGATGACAAAGCTGGAGGGAGGGTGGGGATTGCTCCCTTACCATCCACCTTCAAGGTCATTCTGACCTGCCGTTTGCTGGTTCAAATCGAATCTTACCTCCCAGGCAATGACCCAGATTCTTCAGGCAAAAACTCAACCCTTACTGTTGACATCCTCCATATAAAGTATTTGGAGTGAATTCTGTTTCAGAATCCTCCAGATTTACACAGTAAACGGAGCAGTGAGGAGGCCAAAAATCAATCAGAGTACTTACTACCCAACTCCTACTAATGTCACCAAACCCTCTGCAGTTATGTAGCAGCTGCAGGCATCCAGTGTTCCCACACTGAACACAAGAAGAAGCTTCATTGTCTCCACAAACTGGAGAGATTTGATTCAGATGGGGAGTCAATACACTCTTGATCCTCCACTGGATGGTGATGCCCCACCCAGAGGAACAGTCTGCAGAATGGTCTAATCACTGGGCTGACAGTGGCTACGCGAAACTCCATCAGAAATGATGTAAGGAGTTCATTTTCTCTGTGTCCTGCCCAATATTTATACCACAAACAACATCAAAACAGAAAACTTCATCATTTTCACAATGCTGTTTCTGGGATCTTGCTGTTCACAAATTGGTTTTCTCATTTCCTACATTACAACAGTGACTGTTCCTCATCAATATTCCACTGGTTCGGAAGTGTTTGGGTCACACTGCGGAAATGAGGGCAGTTTTTTAGTTCAAGGTCCATTTTCCCCGATTGTGTATTGATTTCTCTGTGACCAGGAGGTGAGATTTTTCTTACTGCTGCTCGCCGCTCTTTTCCCTCTCTCACCCCCGCTGTATATTCATGTCACCCCCACTACCCTCACCGGAGTCAGAGGAGGATTTCCTGTCTCCTGCCCCCTCCTCAGGAACCACAGAACATCTTCCCACACTGCAACCCCGTGGGAAAGTGGACAGTGATATTGTTCTGAAGATCAGCCCTCAGAATGGACTGGGCCTCTCAGCAAATTCACAGAGTGAGCAGTGGCTTCACTGGTTCACTTCCTGCTCCATCAATGGAGTCACTCAAAAAATCAACCTCTCTCAATCCAAACTCCCTATTCTAGATTTAAAACTATACCCACTTTGATCTGGACTCTGTGACTGTGTTAAGCCTGTGGATTTTTACATTCCCCCTTCTGTTTTGAACCTTGAACATTTCAATAAGATCACCACACTCCCTCCCTTATCCAGTGCAGACTCGCAGTTTCTGCAGCCCCTCCTCTTGATGAAGGTGTCCAATTCCACCAACCAGATTCTCTGCCGTTTAACACTTGCTCTCTAATGTCGGAATGTCTTCCCGATAAACAATGATAAAAAATGTTCCCCAGAATGACAGACGGGACCAGTCCAGTCTCCTCGACAAATTGGGTTTCCCATCCTGAGATTGGTGTTCTATTCCTCTGGTTATACAGATCCCTTCACTGCTTTGACACACAGTGCTGATGGCTTCAGACACTCACCAGAGGAATCCACAGAGAGTAAAATATGAGAATGGAGAGGCTCCCGAGGATTAACAACCGGCAAAGTGAATATTTAATCTGGGACCTTGGAGACCCTTTAGTCCCTTCACAACTGGATTTAAAGTCAGGAAAATGAATAGAAGAGTTTTACCGGGGTTAATGGAGTTTATCATTTCGCTCCACGCTGTGTACTGTAAAGGGCCTTTGAACCTTCCGATAGACAGGACGACAGCAGATACTGAGAGTGTGGGAGTACTATCACTGATCCTGTATGTTAAAAAAGTTGCAATAAGTTGGTCAGTCAATTTTAGAACGTGTGTTTTCAGCATTTTTGATGATAGAGAAAATGTAGAAAAAGTGAAATATTAATCATGTTTCTATAACTGAGAAAGGGATAACTTGGAAATTCAAAGGCAGAGAATGGAAACCCCCATGTCCTGAAAAAGGTTCACAGTCTGATAACAGATTAGTTACCGGGATATCACAAATCACAGGAGAAGAGAAACATTTAGCCTGTCCACTTGCTGTTTTACAAAACAAAGTTTGTAGAACAAAGACAAAGGCTGATCACATCTGGAACTTAATGTTCATCCTTAATAACTGATCCCACAACCCACCGAGACTCTGCTCACCTCTACTGGCATCTTGAATATCTCTGATTTTAGTCACTCCCCCATTGGGAGCTGGACCTTCAGCTACTGAGATCCTGAGCTCTGGAATTCCCTCCCTGTCTCTGTTCGTCCTTAAACATTCTCTCTGATGTCCACCTCCGTCACCCGGATTAATATTTCCTTCTGTGTCTCTGCGTCAATTTGTGCCTTTTAACACTCCTGTGAACCTCATTTAGACTTTATGTTACATTAACGGCGCTATTAATAATAGCGTATTGTCACAAGTAGGAGTCAATGAAGTTACTGTGAAAATCCCCTAGTCGCCACATTCAGGCGCCTGTTTGGGGAGGCTGGTACAGGAATTGAACCCGTGCTGCTGGCATTGTTCTGCATTACAAGCCAGCTTTCTCGCCGACTGTGCTAAACCAGCCCCAGGTCTGTATAAATACGGATCTTTGCTGTTATGGTTGTTAAGGATACAGATACAGTTTATATTATAGAATAAAATTGGAACCCGTTCCCCCTTTAACGTCTGACTTTCTCGGGTTGCTCAGGCTCCATGCAGGGACATGGGTGACCCACTCCTTGGATACATGGACCGTGCGGCTCTCTCAGGGTCAATCGGAAGGTCACAGACACGAAGAGCCAACATCAGGCAAGAGATCAGCTCCAGCCTGGGAACCAGGTTGTATTATTTACCTGACATCTTGGCATTTATACAATATTGTAGAACAGTTATATTTAAAAATTCTAATACTGTTTAATCACGGCCATAAAGATAGTAATTAAAAAATACTCGCCAGTGAAGAATACGCCGAGTTTTCATGGCCCCATGGACGACCATTTAAAGTTGTGACAACAACCAAGAGATAAATCCATAACAACAATTGACTAAATTATTTTATCAAACTGCAGAGTTTCAGTAAAGAACATGTCCTACCTTCTCTTCCGACAAGCTTCCTCCTGAAAGAAATGAATGAGGAACAGTGAGGATGACAGTAACAGATTTCAGGAGGAGTTAGACAGGCTGGTGAAATGAGCAGACTCAGAGCAGATGAGATTTCACACGGAAGTGTGAAGTGATGGATTTTGGAAGGAAGATTGTGGAGAGTCAAATAAACTGGAACCGAGTATCAGCCCCGCTCACATACACAGTGACTCTCACACACCGTACCAGACACACCCACACACTCACAACATGCTGGAACTGAGCATCAGCCCCGCTCACAGACACAGTGACTCTCACACACCGTACCAGACACACCCACACACTCACAACATGGAACTGGAACTGGATTACAATGGGAGTTCCTGGTGAAAATTAAACTTGCGAAAAACAAAGATCCAGAAAATTCATTCTCAGGAGGTTACAGATATTCCCGGCAATCTGCAGACAGTGTGGGAGCCGTCAGTTTCCCAAAGCAGAACTAGTTCAGGAAGGGAAATAATTTCAAGTTAAAAAAAAAATTATAGTAAATTCTATATTTATTTCATCAGTTACTTTGTGACTGTGAAGTTTCACTGAACTGACCCGCAATATATTCCCTCACCTTCAAAAATATCAGCTCGTCTTTTTGCTCCATCTGTTTCTGAAACTTGGAGAGTTTCTCCTCAATAGAATTTAAATTCTCCTGAATCTCTCGAAGGTTTTTCTCCATTGTTTCCAGAATCCTCTCCTCTTCTTCCCTGAGATCTCTGAGTAAACGCTGCTCTTTCTCAGTGAGAATCTGGTGCATTTTACTGAACTCGGATGTGATGTGGGTCTGCAGACTGCTCGATTGTTCCTACCAAATGAAATGTGAAACATAATTAATGTCCCGCGATAAAGGGAACAAAACTAACCGAGATCCCAGAAAATCAGCACAGGGAGACCTTACCCTAACTTCAGAAATCTTCCCTTTCTGTTTCAGTTTTGTTTCTAGAAACTCCGATTTCTTCTCTGTGAGAGAATCTAAGGAAGATTTCAGCTGATCCTGGGATTGGGAGAGAAAATCACAAAACGAAAGTGTGAGAGCAGAAAATGTGATAAATTGCCGGTTTAAGACAAAGAACAAAGAAAAGTACAGCACAGGAACAGGCCCTTCGGCCCTCCAAGCCCGTGCCGACCATACTGCCCGACTAAACTACAATCTTCTACACTTCCTGGGTCCGTATCCTTCTATTCCCATCCTATTCATATATTTGTCAAGATGCCCCTTGAATGTCCCTATCGTCCCTGCTTCCACTACCTCCTCCGGTAGTGAGTTCCAGGCACCCACTACCCTCTGCGTAAAAAACTTGCCTCGTACATCTACTCTAAACCTTGCCCCTCTCACCTTAAACCTATGCCCCCTAGTAATTGACCCCTCTACCCTGGGGAAAAGCCTCTGACTATCCACTCTGTCTATGCCCTTCATAATTTTGTATACCTCTATCAGGTCGCCCCTCAACCTCCTTCGTTCCAGTGAGAACAAACCGAGTTTATTCAATCGCTCCTCATAGCTTATGCCCTCCATACCAGGCAACATTCTGGTAAATCTCTTCTGCACCCTCTCTAAAGCCTCCACATCCTTCTGGTAGTGTGGCGACCAGAATTGAACACTATACTCCAAGTGTGGCCTAACTAAGGTTCTATACAGCTGCAACATGACTTGCCAATTCTTATACTCAATGCCCCGGCCAATGAAGGCAAGCATGCCGTATGCCTTCTTGACTACCTTCTCCACCTGTGTTGCCCCTTTCAATGACCTGTGGACCTGTACTCCTAGATCTCTTTGACTTTCAATACTCTTGAGGGTTCTACCATTCACTGTATATTCCCTACCTGCATTAGCCCTTCCAAAATGCATTACCTCACATTTGTCCGGATTAAACTCCATCTGCCATCTCTCCGCCCAAGTCTCCAGACAATCTAAATCCTGCTGTATCCTCAGACAGTCCTCATCGCTATCCGCAATTCCACCAACCTTTGTGTCGTCTGCAAACTTACTAATCAGACCAGTTACATTTTCCTCCAAATCATTTATATATACACTACAAAGAGCAAAGGTCCCAGCACTGATCCCTGTGGAACACCACTGGTCACAGCCCTCCAATTAGAAAAGCATCCCTCCATTGCTACCCTCTGCCTTCTATGGCCTAGCCAGTTCTGTATCCACCTTGCCAGTTCACCCCTGATCCCGTGTGACTTCACCTTTTGTACTAGTCTACCATGAGGGACCTTGTCAAAGGCCTTACTGAAGTCCATATAGACAACATCTACTGCCCTACCTGCATCAATCATCTTAGTGACCTCCTCGAAAAACTCTTAAATCATCATTACCTTGTAGATTTCAACAGCTTCAACGATGGGCAGAAAGTTGTGAGATTTGTGTTCCCGCGAATCTCTACAAATCAGACAGATCAATTTCTTGTCAGTTTCACAAAACAGCTTCAGTTCTTCCTGATGTTCCTCACAGTGAAGTTTACTGAACTTCTCTTTCGGATCTAGCTTTAAATTTCGAGTTTTCTCGGCCAGATTCCCCAAGGCCCGATTTATCCTGAGGTTTCTTTCCGAAAACTCCTGTCTACATTCCGGACAAGAGTTTATCTCCTTCTTTTCCCAACACTGGGAGATACAGGAGCGGCAGAAGTTGTGTCCACAATCCAGGATTACTGGATCAGTGAAGAAATCAAGACAAATGGGACAAATTGTCTCCTGGGTCAAACTCTGGACCTGCTGTACGAGAGCCATGTTCACACTCAGCACTTCCTGATTCAAACTGGTTTAACTTTGGGTGCTACTGCATTCCACTGCATTCCTCAACATCTTCAGTTCCGCGAGTTCTTGATTGACATTCCCTGTAATACTCAGTAATTTTGTAAGCCAATCTATGTGTCGTCGATATTTGCATGCCAAATATCCTGAAGCAGGATAAAAAGCAAATGGGGTGTTAGGATAGACGAAGCGGGAGAAGTCCAGTGTAAGATAGCAGTTGGGGAGAGAGGTACAGAGGGAGGAGGCGGAGATGGGCGGAATCGAGATTCCATTCATTTGTCTCCAGTCTGAACTCGCTGCCGATGACAAACCCTCTGGTGAAACAAGCTTCAGATTACCAAACTGAATTGTGCTGATGACTGTACCGCTCTGCCTACAACAGGACGGACCAGAAATATCAAGGAGCTGGTTTTGTTGACAGGTACAGAGAAGATATTTAGAGGACTTGGGCCAGTGAGGCACAGTTTTATTTATGTGAAGCTTTGCGTTTCCAGACGTGTTCCATCAACCCGGCTCTTCACAAAGCCCCGTAAAGCCATGGGGTGCTTTGAAAACGGACTGTTTGTTTTAATTATTTCACATTTCTTCAACTGTAGAATTCGGTGGGATCAAGAGGTGGTGGGGAGAGGGCGGGGAGTGGGCCTATGCAGAATGCTCGTTGGCGAGTCGGGCCGAATGGCGGTCCTTCTGCACTGTCGGGATGCTGTGATTCCACGTGTTATAGGTACACCCATATTGCTTTCAGGAAGGAAGTTACTGGATTTTGAGCCAATCACAGTGAAGGAAGGAGATATATTTCCATGTCAGGACATTGTGTGACTTCGAATGGAAATTGAAGATGGCGATGTTCCCATGATTGTGCTTCCCATGTCCTCAGATGATGGAGATCATGGGTTCGGAAGGTGCTGTTAACGGAGTCTTGGTCAGTTGCTGCAGTGTATTTTAATGTACATGGTGCACACTGCTGCCTCTGTGAATCCAGGTTGGGGGGAGTGCATGTTAAAGGGGGTGAATGAGGTGCCAATCAAGCGGGCTGCTTTGTCCTGGATGATGGAGAGGTTTGAGTGGGTTGTTGGAGATGCAGCATCACATCACACTCCCGACTTGTGCCCTGTGGATGGTGGGCAGAATGCAGGGAATCGGGAGGTGAGTTCTCCTCCACAGAATTTACAGCCTCTGTCCTGCTCATAGACCCAGCATGTTTACAGCAGGAAGGTGGCCATTCGGCCCATCATGCCTGTGCCGGCTTTCTGCAAAAGCCGTTCATATAATAGAATCCCTACAATGCAGGAGGAGGCCGTCAGCCCATTGAGTATGCACTGACACTTGGAAAGAGCACCCTACCTAGGCCCACACCGACACCCCATAACCCAGTAACCCCACCTATCCTTTTAGAACATAGAACTTTGGCCCACGATGTTGTGCCGAACCTGTGTCCTAGATTAATCATAGATTATCATTAAATTTACAGTGCAAAAGGAGGCCATTCGGCCCATTGAGTCTGCACCAGCTCTTGGAAAGAGCACCCTACCCAAGGTCAACACCTCCACCCTATCCCCATAACCCAGTAACCATCCCAACACTAAGGGCAATTTTGAACACGAAGGGCAATTTATCATGGCCAATCCACCTAACCTGCACATCTTTGGACTGTGGGAGGAAACCGGAGCACCCGGAGGAAACCCACGCACACACGGGGAGGATGTGCAGACTCCGCACAGACAGTGACCCAAGCCGGAATCGAACCTGGGACCCTGGAGCTGTGAAGCAATTGTGCTATCCACAATGCTACCGTGCTGCCCTTAAGAACAAATTCATCTACACTATATCATTCTACCGTAATCCATGTACTTATCCAATAGCTGCTTGAAGCTCCCTAATATTTCCGACTCAACTACTTCCACAGGCGGTGCATTCCATGCCCCCACTACTCTCTGGGTAAAGAACCTACCTCTGACATCCCCCCCTATATCTTCGACCATTCACCTTAAATTTATGTCCCTTGTAATGCTTTGTTCCACCTGGGGAAAAAGTCTCCGACTGTCTACTCTATCTATTCCCCTGATCATCTTATAAACCTCTATCAAGTCGCCGTTCTCATGAGAAAAGGCCTAGCACACTCAACCATTCCTTGTAAGACCTACTCTCCATTCCAGGCAACATCCTGGTAAATCTTCTTTGCACCTTTTCCAAAGCTTCCACATCCTTCCTAAAATGAGGTGACCAGAACTGTACACAGTACTCCAAATGTGGCCTTACCAAAGTTTTGTACAGCTGCATCATCACCTCGCGGCTCTTAAATTCAATCCCTCTGTTCATGAACACTAGCACACCATAGGCCTTCTTCACAGCTCTATCCACTTGAGTGGCAACTTTCAAAGATGTATGAACATAGACCCCAAGATCTCTCTGCTCCTCCACATTGCCAAGAACTCTACCGTTAACCCTGTATTCCGCATTCATATTTGTCCTTCCAAAATGGACAACCTCACACTTTTCAGGGTTAAACTCCATCTGCCACTTCTCAGCCCAGCTCTGCATCCTATCTATGTCTCTTTGCAGCCAACAACAGCCCTCCTCACTATCCACAACTCAACCAATCTTCGTATCATCTGCAAATTTACTGACCCACCCTTCAACTCCCTCATCCAAATCATTAATGAAAATCACAAACAGCAGAGGACCCAGAACTGATCCCTGCGGTACGCCACTGGTAACTGGGATCCAGGCTGAATATTTGCCATCCATCACAACTCTGACTTCTATCGGTTAGCCAGTTCATTATCCAACTGGCCAAATTTCCCACTATCCCATGCCTCCTTACTTTCTGCATAAGCCTACCATGGGAAACCTTATCAAATGCCTTACTAAAATCCATGTACACTACATCCACTGCTTTACCTTCATCCACATGTTTGGTCACCTCCTCAAAGAATTCAATAAGATTTGTAAGGCAAGACCTACCCCTCACAAATCCGTGCTGACCATCCCTAATCAAGCAGCGCCTTTCCAGATGCTCAGAAATCCTATCCCTCAGTACCCTTGCCATTACTTTGCCTACCACTGAAGTAAGACTAACTGGCCTGTAATTCCCAGGGTTATCCCTAGTCCCTTTTTTGAACAGGGGCACGACATTCGCCACTCTCCAATCCCCTGGTACCACCCCTGTTGACAGTGAGGACAAAAAGATCATTGCCAACGGCTCTGCAATTTCATCTCTTCTTTCCCATAGAATCCTTGGATATATCCCGTCAGGCCCGGGGGACCTGTCTATCCTCAAGTTTTTCAAAATGCCCAACACATCTTCCTTCCTAACAAGTATTTCCTCGAGCTTACCAGTCTGTTTCACACTGTCGTCTCCAAAAATATGGCCCCTCTCATTTGTAAATACAGAAGAAAAGTACTCGTTCAAGACCTCTCCTATCTCTTCAGACTCAATACACAATCTCCCACTACTGTCCGTGATCGGACCTACCCTCGCTCTAATCATTCTCATATTTCTCACATGTGTAAAAGGCCTTGGGGTTTTCCTTGATCCTACCCGCCAAAGATTGTTCATGCCCTCGCTTAGCTCTCCTAATCCCTTTCTTCAGTTCCCTCCTGGCTATCTTGTATCCCTCCAGCGCCCTGTCGGAACCTGGTTTCCTCAGCCTTGCATAAGTCTCCTTTTTCCTCTTAACAAGACATTCAACCTCTCTTGTCAACCATGGTTCCCTCACTCGACCATCTCTTCCCTGCCTGACAGGGACATACATATCAAGGACACGTAGCACCTGTTCCTTGAACAAGTTCCACATTTCACTTGTGTCCTTCCCTGCCAGCCTATGTTCCCAACTTATGCACTTCAATTCTTGTCTGACAACATCGTATTTACCCTTCCCCCAATTGTAAACCTTGTCCTGTTGCACGCACCTATCCCTCTCCATTACTAAAGTGAAAGTCACAGAATTGTGGTCACTATCTCCAAAATGCTCCCCCACTAACAAATCTATCACTTGCCCTGGTTCATTACCAAGTACCAAATCCAACATTGTCCGACCAGAGGGGGGGAGGCAATCTACATACTGTGTTAGAAAAGCTTCCTGGACACACTGCACAAACATCACCCCATCCAAACTATTTGATCTAAAGAGTTTCCACTCAATGTTTGGGAAGTTGAAGTCACCCATGACTACTACCCTGTGACTTCTGCACCTTTCCAAAATCTGTTTCCCCAATCTGTTCCTCCACGTCTCTGCTACTATTGGGGGGCCTATAGAAAACTCCTAACAAGGTGACTGCTCCTTTCCTATTTCTGACTTCAACCCATACTACCTCAGCAGGCAGATACTCCTCAAACTGCCTTACTGCAGCTGTTATACTAGCAGGATCAAACTGCCCTCACAGGTCACCTGATTTCCCAATGGCAGGCTGTGTTCAAACTAAATCTCGAATTTACTGCATACTAATTAGAGACTGAACCAGTTTTATACCATACCTTCCTTGTTTTTGTGCTCCATGCCTAGATTTATAAAGCTCAATGTTCCGGATGCATTAAACACTCAACCTGTCCTGCTACTTTCTCAACCTATCCTGCTACTTTCTTTGATTTATGCATGCATGTGCGCCAATATTCATATCAAACGATCCAAATTGTAATTTAGTGAAGAAAACCAAAAACAATTGTGAAATCATAATCTGAAAAATGTATTGATACAGTTGCAACTTACTTATATAGACTCTTAGGACCACCACAAATCCAGGGTCATTCCCCTTGGTCAACTGGATGTTTCCAGCAGCAAAATAGTGCAGCAGTAAGTATTGAGGCAAACCGTAAACATTTAAAGCAATTTTTGAATAATCTGATTGCATGTGAGCGCCATCTTAAATCCTTAAAGTAATCATGCTCCTCGCAGGATCAAACTGCCCTCACAGGTCACCTGATTTCCCAATGGCAGGCTGTGTTCAAACTAAATCTCCAACTTACTGCATACTATTTGCCTTGACTTCACATGGACAAGTGCCTATTCAAAAGCAGTTTTCATGTTAGACATTGTCAGATGTCTTAAAAAAAAAGGTAATGGCCAGGATTCTCCAATGCCGCGCCAGGTCGGAGAATTGGCGGGGGCACTCAGATCCTGTCCACCGCTGGCACTGCGATAACCCAACCCGCGAAAAACCTCGCCGATGGCAGTTACGCTGTGCGGCTCGCAAAATCGCCAGAATTGGCGCGTCCCTTGCCTGGTCCCTTGGCCTGCTGCAAATCTCCGGTCCGGATGGGCCGACGTCCCGCTGACGTGACCACAGGTCACGCTGGCGTAAATCAAAGAACCTTTTTAACGGCATCAACCAGTCATGCTGGCTGAGGCCGACCAAGGAGGTGGTAGAGGTCAGCGTAGGGGGGCCACGACAGATGTAGAGACGGCACGGCCGTGGCGGGGGGGGGGTTACGGTTGTTGGTGGCGGAGGCCCGCCAAGGCCGGGAGTGCGTGGCGGTGTTGGGGTTTGCCTGGCTAGGTGCCAGCTGGCAACAGTGGCGAACTTGCAGCCCATGGCACCTGGTTGCGAAGGGGGGGTATGTGGAATGATGATGTGTCATCTACTCCCACCCACTGCAGACCATTATGTTTGGCCATCGCCCAGCGCTGTTGGCCGCCGTGGTGGGGGCCGCTGCCCTGCATGTAGCCCTATGGGAGCTGGAGCAGGGACATGCCAGGGAGGTGGCAGCCAACCAGGCTGGAGGGCCGCCCGCCCGACAGGATGAGGATGGGGATAAGGAGGAGGTGCCAAGGCGACGTCCGATGCGGCCTTGTGTCTACTGGCGCCGCATGTCATATCGGGACCTCACGGACAGGGCACGCACGAGGAGACTCCGGATGAGCCTGGAAACCGTCGCCCACATCTGCCACTGGATGGCACACCTGGAACCGCATGGGGCTGGGGGTGGATACCCTCTCCCTGTGGACGTCAAGGTGACGGTTGTCCTGAATTTCTATGCGACGGGGTCATTCTAGTCGCCGGGTAGGGACGTGTCCGGCATCTCCCAGGCATCCGTGCAGTGACAGACGCCCTGTATGACATCGTGGAGCGATGTTCCCTCTGGACTGAGCCCTCCAGGATGCCCGGGTAGCAGGCTTGGCTGCCGTGGCCAGGGTTCCCTTGGTACAGGGGGCGATCAATGGGGTGCACGTCGCCATGCGGCCACCAGCGGATAACAGGGCCGTGTTCATGAACAGGAAGGGGACCTACTCCATGAACTTGAAAATGAAAATCGCTTATTGTCACAAGTAGGCTTCAAATGAAATCACTGTTAAAAGCCCCTCGTCACCACATTCCAGCACCTGTTCAGTGACCACCTGAAGATCCTGCACGTCTATGCCCAGTACCCGGGCAGTGTGCATGACTTGTTCATATTGGCACAACCATTGGCACAACCATCCATCCCCGGCATGTTCGAGGCCCCCCCCCCCGGCTGCGGGCTGGTTGCTGGGCGATAGGGGCTACCCGTTGTGGTCGTGGATGATGACGCACATACGGAGGCCACAGACCGACGCAGAGACCCGCTACAAAGATGCCCATGCAGCAACCAGTGGTGTGGTCGAGAGGTGGTTTGGGCGGCTGAAGATGCACTTCAGGTGCCTGGACCACTCTGGAGGGGCCCTCCAGTACCCATCGGAGAGGGTCGGCCGCATCGTTGTGGTATGCTGCGTCCTCCACAATATAGCCCTGCAGAGGGGTGATGTGCTGGAGGCAGAGAAGGGGGAGGGGGAGGGGTAACACGACGAAGGGCACGCCTCCCCAGATGAGGAGGCTGCAGAGGGGGAGGGGGGGCAATGTACGTGACATACGGGCTGAACAGGGACGGGAGGCTGCCCACCGACACCAGCTGGGCCAGCTGGCACAGGACGAGTTGATAGCCGCACAGTTCACAGACTCGGGGAGGGGGGGGGGGGGGGTTGGGGATTGGCTGGGCATGGGGAGCACAGTACAGCACCACCCCACCACCATCACCCCGCCCACCACCAACCACCCGCAGGCACACCACCCCTACATTTCACATACACCTGCAGCACAAAAGGCAGGGCTCACACGACCGCCAGTGGAAGCGGGTCTATTGCATGACATGGAGGACGATGACAACCCGCTCAGCGATGAACTCCGGGCTCTATATCATTAGGCAATGTCGGACGCATGACCACAGTAACACCCTCCACCCTGCATGCGGCCTGGGCACTGCAGCGCACGGACCAGTCATCTGCCCGGGGGCAGGGTGGCGAGAGCGACCCGGGGGGGGGGGCACAACACACTCACCTGAGCTCAATGTCCTATCACCCCTCGCACACACTGGCGGTCACTTCACGCTCCAACGAATCGGACAGAGCACAGAGGCAGCTTCCGCAAGTGTAAAAGTGACTTTAATGACAGATGGTTCATATAGGTGCCCTAGCCCCTATAACTAGTTTTGGACACAATTTAGCAGGGCTGATTCACATAACCCGCACACCTTTGGACTTTGGGAGGAAACCGGAGCACCCGGATGAAACCCATGCAGACACCCGGAGAAAGTTCAAACTCCACACAGATAGTCACCCGAGGCCAGAATCGAACCTGGGTCCCTGGCGCTGTGAGGCAGCAGTGCTAACCACCGTGCCACCCCACAGTCCAATAACTCCATGTTGTCCTGGTGTTCCTGCAAATTTCCCCCCTCCATATAATTATCCAACTTTTTTTGAAAGCCCCCATTGAATGTCCCTCCCTGAAATCCCCAGTTAGTGCATTCCAGAACCATTCCACTTGCTGCATTTAAACTTTTCTTCATATAGCCATTGCTTCTTTTGTCAATCACCTTACAAAGAAGCATTTCCCCCAATGGAAAAAAACTAGTTGTAACTGATCTGTCCAGGCCCCACATATTTTAAATACCTCCTCCAAACAGCACCCCAACGTTCCTGATTCCATATGATGTGGGACAAACAAAGTACACAGAAAATAGGAGCAGGAGGAGGCCATTTGGCTCTTTGAGCCTGCTCCACCATTCATTATAATCATGCCTGATCATCCAACTCAATAGCCTAACCCTGCTTTCCCCCATATCATAGAATTTACAGTGCAGAAGGCGGCCATTCGGCCCATCGAGTCTGCACCGGCTCTTGGAAAGAGCACCCTACCCAAGGTCAACACCTCCACCCTATCCTCATAACCCAGTAACCATCCCAACACTAAGGGCAATTTTGGTCACTAAGGGCAATTTATCATGGCCAATCCACCTAACCTGCACATCTTTGGACTGTGGGAGGAAACCGGAGCACCCGGGAGGAAACCCACGCACACACGGGGATGATGTGCAGACTCTGCACAGACAGTGACCCAAGCCGGGAATCGAACCTGGGACCCTCGAGCTGTGAAGCAATTGTGCTATCCACAATGCTACTGTGCTGCCCAATATCTTTTGATCCCCTTCACTACAAGAGCTATATCTAACTCCTTCTTGAAAACATACCATGTTTTGGCCTCACCTACTTCCTGTGGTAACAAATTCCACAGACTTACCACTCTCTGGTTGAAGATATTTATCCTCATCTCTGACCTAAATAGCCCATCAAATATCCACAGATTTTGACCCCCTAGACACACCCATCTACAGGAACATCATTCTTGCATGGATCCTGTGTAGTCTGGTTAGAATTTTCTAGGTTTCTATGAGAGCCCCCCTCATTCCTCTGAACTCCAGCAAATACAATCCAACTGATTCAATCTCTCCACATATGTCAGTCCTGCCATCCTAGGAAATCAGTCTGTTACATCGTCTCTGCACTTCTCTATAACAAGGACATCCTTCCTCAGATAAGGAGACCAAAACTGTACACAATATTGCAGCTGTGGCCTCACCAAGGCCATGTATAATTGCAACAGGATATCTTGGCTGCTGTACTCGAATCCCCTTGCTTTTAAGACCAGCATACCATTTGCTTTCTTTCCCACCTTCTCTACCTGCATATCTACCTTCAATGACTGGTGTACGACGACACCCAGGTCTCGTTGCACATTCTCCTCTCCTAACCGATGGCCATTCAGATGACAATCTGCCTTCTCGTTTTTGCTACCAAAGTGGATAACCTCACATTTCTCCAAATTATACAGCATCAGGCATTCATTTGCACACTCACTCAACTTGTCCAAATCACACCGAAGATCTCTGCAGTCTCCTCCCAGCTCACACTCCCACCCAACTTGGTGTCATCTGCAAATCTGGAGCTATTACTTATTTTTTTCCTATCTCAATCATTAATATATATTGTGAATAGCTGGGGTCCCAGCCCCGATCCCTGTGGTACCCCACCCGGCACTGCCTGCCAATTTGAAAAAGGCCCATTAATTCCTACTCTTTGTTTCCCGTCTGCCAATTAAATTTCTATCCATCTCAATACACTAACTCTAATCCTATGCACTTTAATTTTACACGCTAATCTCTTATGCGGGGCTTTGTCAAAATCCTTTGGAAAGTCCAAATAAACCACCTGCACTGCCCCCTCTCGCCCCCATTGTCAACTCTACTAGTTACATCCTCAAAGAATTCCAGTAGATTCGTCAAGCATGATTCCACCTTCATGAATCCACGCTGACTCTATCCGATCTTGCCACTGCTTTCTCAGTGCTCTGCTATAAAATCTTTGACAATGCATTCTAGAACTTTCCCCACTACTAATGTCAGGCTATTATCCCCTGTTTTCTCTTGGAGTTATATTAGCCACCCTCCAATCTGCAGGAACTGTTCCAGAGTTTAGGATAAGAGCAACAGATACATGGGAACACCATCACGTTGAAGTTCCCCTAAAAGTCACTCACCATCCTAACTCAAAAATACCTTGTTGGTTACTCTTTGGAGTGTTCCTTCACGGACGCTGTGTCAAATTCCCAGGACTCTCTCCCTAACATGCACAATACCTAAACCACATGGACTGCAGAGGTTCAGGAAGGCAGATCGGGGCAATTACAGATGGACAACAAATGCAGGTCTCGCCAGCAACGGATAAATGCCGTAAAATTAATTTTAAAACACGCTTGGGGACTGGCCGGGGTATGTTCTGTAATGCGGCCACTCAGTTTATGTTTAGTCTCCCCAGTGCCCCAACCTTTCCAGCATCTACAGCATTATGGTGGTGTACAAATCAGAAAAAATTATTTAAATTGCCACAAAGACTGGAGGGGCTGTGCGTCCATCCCTATTCCTAGATTGTCACTGCTTGCTCCGTGTGTTAATCGGCATCCGAGCTGCCCTTCAGGTGAGAAGTTCAACGAGGTCTTGTTTCAGATGTGACGGTGAAGAGAAGCAGGAGAGTTGACCCTGTGTCCTGGCCAACATTCCTCCCTTAAACAGTGTCGCCACAAAGAGAGATTAACTGGACATTCATCTCAATCGTTCTCCGGGGAATCTTGCTGCGTGTGATGTGACTGCTGACCCCCCCCCCCCCACCCCCACCCAACATGACGGCTACACTTTATTTGCGAGTCAGATATTGTGGGTGCAGCAAGTTTCTGGGATAGGTTAAGAATCTGTGAACTCATTGTATAAAGCACACTGCTGCCGCCTGCTGACAGGATAGCAGCGCTGCAATGGATGGCTTGTTTCAAAAGGTTCAGCGTGACTCCAAATGACAGAATTGTTACAACGCAGAAGGAAGCCATTCGGAACATCTTTTCTGCATCGCCTCTCCAAATGAGCATTTTGATTAGTCCTATTCCCCTGCTTTTTTCCACACCTCTACACGATGTTTTTATTCAATTAATCATCCAGTGTCCTCCTTAATGTTTCCATTGAACCTTCCTCCACCACAATTCCAGCCAGTGCATTCCGGACCCAGAGCACTTCACAGCCAGCTGGTGATTAGCAACTCCTATATCAAATCTCCATTTCGCCATCTTCTCTCAACGGAGGACTTTGGATCTACCCTGCCCAGAAACATGGCCAAAACGCCCCAGTATTTCTCCTGCTCGGGGTCACCTGTCTGAGCTAAATAAGTACCAACTTCTCGAGAACCAGCCCGTGCTCAAAGAATCTAAAGCCCTCCTTCCTGCATAGTCCTTCTAACCGGACATTGATCAGCTCAATCCTTTTATTTCCATTCTGACTAACATGTGACACTGTGACTGATGTGGAGATTATTTCCTTGAGGCCCTGGTTGCTAATTTATTTTTTAATCTCCTTAAAATATTCCTGCAGAAGCTACATCATAAAATCTGTGCATTGCCATTTTTAATGTGAAAGGAAGGTTTTCACAGTGTTTAGTTTCACTATTGTCAGGAATCAGCCCATCGTGTCTGTGCTGGCCACCAATCATCTATCTATTCTCACCCCATTTTCCAGCACTTAGTCGGTAGCCCTGCATGTTCCAGCATTTCAAATGCTCATCTGAATGCTTCTGGAGCTGATTTAGCACAGGGCTAAATCACTGGCTTTGAAAGCAGACCAAGGCAGGCCAGCAGCACGGTTCAATTCCCGAACCAGCCTCCCCGAACAGGCACCGGAATGTGGCGACTAGTGGGCTTCAAATGAAGTTACTGTGAAAAGCCCCTTGTGATAATAAATGATTTATTTCTTAAATGTTGTGGATTCCCATCTCTACTATCAATGAGCCAAATGACCTCCTTCTGCACTGTAAATTCTATGATTCACCCTTAAATATGTAGACCAATACTGCACGCAATTTGTTTGCGATGTGGTCTCAGCAATGCCCCTGTGATAAAGCCAGGGGAGTGCAACGAGCTTCTTTAAAGTCCTTTATTTCAGCAACAGCATCATACATACGCAGGGCCCGGTTCCCTTTCACCGGGTCCTCATTCCTTTTTAGCTGGCTCTACAGCTGCCTGCCTTTTATGCTAGTGCTAGGTTAACTCAGTCCAATTGAACACAGGGAACAATCATCCCCAGGTGGATGAGTCCGGTGCAGGATATTACACCCCTCCCTCCCCCAAAGCCCGAAACCCCTCAAGGACGGCCATTTAGGAGGAGTGGATAGGAGAGGACCAAACGGGTGCAAACCCCACAGTGACCAGACAACAAACCTAAAAAAAATTAGTTTGGATAAGGCTCCACCGAACGGGGAAACAGGACAGGCAGGCGTGTACTCCACTAAGCATTACGTCCGGCCCAACACCCTCACCAGTCACACGGGGGCGAAGCTGCCAACAGCCGAACCCAGGGACGGCACGCCCCACAGCATCAGACCCATCAACCCAAGGCCCAATCGGCGTGGCATGCCTTCCAGCCACAGAGGGAACAGGGGGGGACATCAGACAACGTCCACCTCAACGTCCCGCAACTCCCAAACTCCCCTTAATTTTTAATATTGGGCACTCTAAATTCTACCCCAAAAAATAAAACACCTACCAAAATGCCCAGGGAGCTGTCGCCCCGACATTCTTACAGTACACAGGCAAATAAACACACAGCGCAAATAAAAAAACACAGCAGGGTTCCGTGCAAGCTTCCACAGGACCAGAAGTCACGTGTGGAATGTCCAGTCAACTCCACACCAGAGTCTCCAGGCACAAAACCTGCAGTCGTACAATGACTGTCAGCTCGCAGGCAAAACATCACTGTTGCAAATCCCACAGTCCAAGCTGCCGCAGAACAGTCTTCCAAACACAACACTGCACTCATGACCAGAATGACGTTCCAAAACGGCGGCGGCAACTCGAGAACAGACTCCCCGGTGGACCACTCTGCCAGCATCAGGAAACAACAGCAGACAGATGGACGAAACACTACTCGACCCACACCAGAATGATATCGCATCTGGTACTGCCGGACACATCAGACTCCAGATCACTCCCAGCAGACACACTTCACAAGCCGGCAGCAACAAAAAAAAACTCGAGCCGGCTCTCGCCTTCCATAACATTAGAGGCTCTAAAAAAAACCCACAGAAACAAACTCGGTACCGTAGTCCACTCTTTTAAACAAAAAATTCCCGGGAGGTAGCTCAGCCGAACAAGCAGCATGCCAACAGCTCCAATTCATCATCGTCACCAGCGTGATAAAGCCAGGGGAGTCCAACAAGCTTCTTAAAAGTCCTTTATTTCAGCAACAGCATCATACATACACAGGGCCCGGTTCCCTTTCACCGGGTCCTCATTCCTTTTTAGCTGGCTTTACAGCTGCCTGCCTTTTATGGTAGTGCTAGGTTAACTCAGTCCAATTGAACACGGGGAACAATCGTCCCCAGATGGATGAGTCCTGTGCAGGTTATTACAGCCACTATAACTGAAGCAGAACATCCTTATTTTTGTGTTTAATTCCTCTTGTAATAAAGGATCGCATTCCTTTAGCCTTCTTGATTACACGCTGTTCCTGACACTAACTTGTGACTGAGACACGAGAACACGGTAGCATTGTGGATAGCACAATTGCTTCATAGTTCCGGGGTCCCGGGTTCGATTCCGGCTTGGGTCACTCTGCGGAGTCTGCACGTTCTCCCAGTGTGTGCGTGGGTTTCCTCCGGGTTCTCCGGTTTCCTCCCACGGTCCAGGGATGTGCAGGTTAGGTGGATTGGCCATGATAAATTGCCCTTGGTGTCCAAAATTGCCTTAGTGTTGGGTGGATTTACTGGGTTATGGGGATAGGGTGTGGAGGTGTTGACCTTGGGTAGGGTGCTCTTTCCAAGAGCCGGTGCAGACTCGATGGGCCGAATGGCCTCCTTCTGCACTGTAAATTCTATGATCTATGATCTATGATCTATACACCGAGATCTCCCTGCTCCTCAGAATTCTGCACTAGCTCTCCCGTTAAGTAATACTCTTTTGTTTATTCTGCTATAAGATTCATATCCAGCATTACGTCTTCTCACAGCATAATTTCCAACCTATCTGTGGGTCTTCTGGAAGTGTAGCCATAATGCCTTCTCTCATAGAAACATAGAAAATAGGAGCAGAAGTAGCGCATTCGGCCCTTCCTTTCGGCTCCACCTTTCATTCTAATCATGGCTGATCCTCCACCTCAGTAACCTGATCCCACTTTACCCCCATATCCTTTGATCCCTTTACCCCAAGTGATATCTAATGCCTGACGATGGTCCCTTCGGCCCATCAAGTCTGCACTGGCCCATACCTCCACACCATCCCCGTAACCCAGTAACCCCACCCAAGGGCAATTTGCCAATCCACCTAACCTGCACAGCTTTTAAAAAAATAAATTTAGTGTACCCAATTAATTTTTTCCAATTAAGGGGCAATTTAGCGTGGCCAATCCACCTACCCTGCACATTTTTGGATTGTGGGGGCAAAACTCACGCGAACACAGGGGGAATGTGCAAACTCCACACGGACAGTGACCCAGAATCGGGATCGAACCTAGGACCTCGGCGCCGTGAGGCTGCAGGGCTAACCCACTGCACCACCGTGCTGCCCCCTAACCTGCACATCTTTGGACTGTGGGAGGAAACCGGAGCACCCGGAGGAAACCCACGCACACACGGGGAGAACGTGCAGACTCCTCACAGACAGTGACCAAAGCCGGGAATCGAAACCGGGACACTGGCGCTGTGCAGTAACAGTGCTAACCACTGTGCTACAGTGCAGTCCCATCCTCCTATATTCCATCAGAAGCCTGTTCATACATAATTATTACTCCTCATTTACTGAGTTATTTATTTCTGAAATGACATCTACACATCTCTTTCAAACAGCCGCTTATGCGCAGCTCTGGGAATTAACAAGCCAACTGTTAAGCCCACTGTGCTAAACCAACCCTAGCCCCTTAATAATATTCTGTGTTTCAATGTGATAATCTCCAGGTGTCCTGTCACTGAGGAATCTGTATTTGCGGAGAGACTCGTATAGTCCAATCCTTTACTAATAGAAATAAAGACAGTAGTTAACAGTGAACTCTAAACTAGGATTAAGACATATTTAAGAACACACTTTATGTGGATGTCACCGCGTTCATTATCGAGTTTCAAAGATTCCTTGCCACATCTGACCATCTGCTGACGGGAATGTGGTCTGAAAGAGTTGAGCATCGCACAGTTTGCTCGCAGAGTGAAACTCATCGTGATTTTCACACAGAATAACCGACAAACCAGGACTGCAGCAGATTGGAGTTCACTTTTCCAAAGCAGAGTCTTGTTGCTAAGACTGAGAGCGATCCTGCTCATTTCCTGTCTTCACCAGTCACTGGTCTCCATCAGTACTGTCATTAAATTGTTCTGTTGGGACAACAATGTCCTGATGTCAATCAGATGTATTTTGTAGCACAAACCAGGGCCATCGAAATATTTCAGGATGTAGTAAAACTCACACATTCAAGGCGAATCCTATTGCGCAAATACTTCCCACATAACTATGGATATTAACATCATAGTTTATAACTAATCTTTCTTAATCATGGACAAACCCATAATCAGAAACTGGAATTGAATGCAGCTAATTTTGAAAATGTGAAATTGATCCAATTATAAGCATCATAAATATTAGAGTGTGACCCAGCTCTGAGGGAGACCATTCGGCCCGTCGTCCCTGTGAACCTTAAAATAGAGTCATCATTCTTGGGTCGTTTTTATTGAGCAATCCTTTCTGTTGGTTGGTGTAGACTCGATGGGCCGAATGACCTCCATCTGCACAGTAGGAATTCTACGGATTCTGTGGAGGTGGGCGGCAGGACCGCACAGTGGTTAGCACTGCTGCCTCACAGGGTTCAATTCCGGTCTTGGGTGACTGTGTGGAGTTTGTCCGTTCTCCTTGTGTC
Organism: Scyliorhinus torazame; assembly: GCF_047496885.1. NCBI lineage: Eukaryota > Metazoa > Chordata > Chondrichthyes > Carcharhiniformes > Scyliorhinidae > Scyliorhinus > Scyliorhinus torazame. Next base: position 8,131 of record NW_027309337.1, on the reverse strand, counting down.
TGCGTGGGATTCCTCCCACAGTCCAAAAATGTGCAGATTAGGTGGATTGGCCATGATCAATGTGGAGATAGGGTGGGCAGTGGGCCTTGGTAGATGATCTTTGGACGGGTCGGTGCAGACACGGTGGACCTAATGGCTTCCTTCTGCAGTGTCGAGATTCTGAGTCATTCCTGCAGCACCAATATTCTGTCAGCAGGAGGCAGCAGTGTATTCACTCAGAGTCTCAATCCATCCCAGAAATGGACTGGATCCGCAATTAATTACTCACAACAGCAGGTTTTATATTCCTGAGTGACACAATCAAATTATGTAATCAGATTAGTTTATAACTATAATTCCCCAAATATTGCAGTGAAATTCATCTGGAAATCAGGGAACTGAAGTTGCTGCTGTAGAAAAATGCTTGAGTCTATTATAAATGATGTGTTAACAGGAGACTTTGGAAATATCAACAGGATTTGACAAAGTCTATCTGAATTTATGAAAGGGACATCGTATTTGACAAACATACTGGAGTTTTGTTGATGGAATAACGAGCAGAATAGATAAGGGAGAAACTGTGGATGTGGTGGATTTGGATTTTGAAAAAACCTTTGCTGAACTTCCACATAGAGGTCAGTGTACACAATTAAAGTGCATGGGATTGGGATTATATATTGGCTTGGAATGAGAATATTTAGGAGACAGGAAGCAGAGAGTAGGAAACAGTGAAACATAGTAAGCCATTCGGCCCTTCGAGCCTGCTCCACCATTCATTATGAGCATGGCTGATCATCCATCTCAATAGTCTTTCCCGCCTTCCCCCACCATCTTTAATCACCCTTCTCCCCAAGTGCTGTATCTAACCCCTTCTTCAAAATAAACAATTTTTTGGCCTCAACTATTTCCTGTGGTATTGAATTCCACAGACTCACCACTCTCTGGGTGAAGAAATCTCTCCTTATTTCTGTCCTAAATGGTCCAACCCAAATCCTCAGAATGTGACCTCTGGTTCTGAACATCTCTACCATCGGGAACATCCTTCCTGCATCTACCCTGTCTCCTCCTGTTAGAATTTCATGGGTTTCTATGTGATTTCCCCCTCATTCTTCTCAACTTCAGCAAATATAATCCTAACCGACACAATCTCTCCTCATATGTCAGTCCTGTCATTTGCAGCTGGCTCTGGCTCATGGTTGCCTGTGAGATGGCAACACTGCCCTGTGCCTTGGCCAGAATCGATTGTGTCCCACATGGCACCGGTGCCAGCTCCTTAACAGTAGCGGAATCAGTCCAGATGTGGTGCCGGATTTGCTGTTGTGAAAGTCCATGAAGTCCATGAATTCTGTGTCAACACGTAGTTTCAGAAAGGGAGAACTCGCCCATTCACCTCAGCAATAATTTCCTTTTTTATGATGTGAAGATGCCGATGTTGGACTGGGGTGAGCACAGTACGAAGTCTTACAACACCAGGTTAAAGTCCAACAGGTTTGTTTCGATGTCACTAGCTTTCGGAGCACTGCTCCTTCCTCAGGTGGAAGGAGCAGCGCTCCGAAAGCTAGTGACATCGAAACAAACCTGTTGGACTTTAACCTGGTGTTGTACGACTCCGTTCCTTTTTTATGAATACATTTAGAAACTTTGACTTTGTTATATCTCTTTCTAGTTTTCATTTACAGCCCAATTTCTGCGCTTTTTTTCCACTTTTCCTTTCCTAGTTTTTAAAACTTTACCAATGCTTTTGGCCCATTGTTAATCTTTGCGGTATTTTCCGTGTTTTCTTTCAATTTGAAACCACTCTTCCCGATGTTAGTGAATGGAGCATCCATCTGGTGGAGCCCTTTTCCTGAGGGAAATATATCTCTCTTGAGAAGTGACAAAATCATCCGCTTAATTGCTTCTGCATGTCTATTCTGTAGCCATTTAACATGTTTACCACTGTAACCAACTCCGGTTCCCTTTGGGTCGAGGGTTTGATTGCAGAATGTGGAAATTAACTCTGTGCTTGTCCGGTGGAAGGGAGAATGGGATAGAAACTAAACCTCATTTCGGCGCTCAGACGAGAGCAGCATCGTGGCGTAGTGGGTTAGCCCTGCTGCCTCACGGCGCCGAGGTCCCAGGTTTGATCCCGGCTCTGGGTCACTGTTCATGTGGAGTTTGCACATTCTCCCCGTGTTTGTGTGGGTTTCGCGAAGATGTACAGGGTCGGTGGATTGAACATGCTAAATTGCCCCTTAAATGGAAAAAAATGAATTGGGTGCACTAAATTTATTTTAAAATTCTGGGCTCAGACAAGTGGAATGTGGCGCTACAACTGGGATTTCCCATCTTTAGACATCACCAGGGTCCAGGCCAATGTTTATCCCTCATCATGGAAACAGATTATTTGTTTCTTATCATGTTGCTGATGGTGGGGCATAACTGTGTGAAAAATAGGTTGAGGGCTTCCATATTTCAACAGGTGTACTTCAAATGTGCTTAATTTGCTGTAAAGTGTTTTGAAACCTGAGGTCGTAAAAAGGTGAAAAATATGAATGCAAGTTTTTTCCATATTTATTTGTTTTTTTAAATGTATTTTATTACAAACATGTATCAAAATAGGTTTCAGCAAATAAACGCCCTGGGAAACATACTTCACAACAATCAACTATCTAGTCTGTACAGACTTTTCCCCTTTTTCACCCTTCCCCAGCCCTTCCCCGCCCCTCTCCTGTGACAAAAAGCTGCTCAAACACGGTCACAAACATCCCCCACCATTTCTCAACCCCCCTCTGCTGAGCCCCTTAAATCATACTTTTTTTTTAAATTAAGGGGCAATTTAGCGTGGCCAATCCACCTAACCTGCAGATCTTTGGGTTGTGGGGGTGAAACCAACGCAGACACGGGGAGAATGTGCAGACTCCACACGGACAGTGACCCAGGGCCAGGATTCGAACCCGGGTCCTCAGCGCCACAGTCCCAGTGGTAACCACTGCACCACATACCGCCCACCCGTAATACTTTATCATCTCCAACTGCGGGAAATTTTACAGGTCACTCAACCAAGCCGCTACCCCCGGTGCCGATGCCGAACGCCACTCCATTAAATTTGCCGCCTTGTAATCAGAGAGGCAATGGCCATTACATCAGCCTTCCTCCTCTCCATTAGCTCCAGCTTCTCTGAAACCCCAAATAGCCACCAAAGGGTGCGGGTCCACCTCCGCCTCCACTACCCTGGCTAAAACCGCGAACACTCTCACCCAGAACCTTCCCAATTTGCCGCAACCCCAAAAACATGTGCGTGTGATTCACAAGCCGCCTCCCACACCTCTCACACTCATCTGCTACCCCCTGAGAACCCACTCATTCTCGCCTGAGCCATATGCACCCTGTGCACCATCTTAAACTGTACCAGGCTCATGCTTGCACAGGAGGAGGGTCCCGTTTACCCTACGCAATGCCTCACTCCATACTCCCCAATTGATCTCCCCTCCCAACTCACCTACCCATTTCTCCATGATCTAACCACCCGCTCCATATTTATTAGTAATTAGATCAGCCTCTATATTAAAATAGTAATGATGTTTATTTTCCAGTATTCCCGCTTCCTGATGTCTGTAATCGTGCCCGCTTTGACCTGATAAGGATGCGAGCCCCATGCCCAGCCCCACTCTTTTTCCAACAATGCTTGTTGGAAGACATTGCAAGACAATACAGCATCTTATATGTATAGTAACACCAGAAGCATCTCACACTCTGACTCCAGATGCTGCATCAAGACCAGTACTGGCACAATGGACTCCTTCAGCATCATCATAGAAGTACAGTCAGGCTGCATTCCCTCCCCATTCATTGTCCTCTTGGTTGTCAATTTCATCATGAAGGTGATGGCGGGTGCAAACTTTGGCATCTTGTGTGAAAACCATTGGTTGCTGGACCTGCATCTCGCAGACATCACTGCGCACTCCAAAACATGGGCACCAGGTTTAAGAGCAATGGCACCAAAGTTGGTCCATGTATCAGCTGTGTGAAGGCCAACGCAGTGACGACTAGATAGAAATGAGGCTCTACCATCCTATTGGGCAACAGACTATTGGTGGCATCTATCACGTCCCCTACTGAGATTGCCTCATCTCCAGTGAGGCTAATGTTAAGATCAATGTCCACATAAGAATTGGCAAAGAAACATTTAGTTATTCAGCAGCACCACATGGTCTGCCATCCAGTCATGAAATATAATTGCACATGTCCATCGTGGTATAAACTATAATCGACACCAGAAAGTCATGGAATAGATCAGCAAAAGTGCCTCATGAGTTAAATGTTTCACCAGCATTTCCGAGGTACAATCCTGGGCATCATATCTAGACTAAACAGCACCAAAGGGGAGGTGCTACAGAGGACAGGTCAGAGACACCTCGTGGACATTGTGATGGGGAGACGACGAGACGAGCGGGATACGTGCTTTCCCTCCCAAACACATTCCCACTGGAGTGGAGGTAGAACGAACATGGCAAGATTGGAAAGGGAAAATTGGGCCATCTCAGGAAGGCCTGGTGAAGTACATTGAAGGAGGACGTTCAAGAGCAGGACACCACCTGGGATGGAGTGAGAGAGATTGTGATGAACCAGCACTGGTGGTGGAGTCTTGCTGCCTGCTGTGCTGCCTGGTGTCCGACACGTGATCGGAGGGACTAAGTCTGAGTAACTGTGTTTTAGAGTTTGACTTTACATGTTGGGTCGTGTGCATCTTAATAGGAATTAAAGTGAATCATTGTAACCATTGTCCATTAAATTTGAGGTGATGCCCCATTGAACCTTGGCTGGCTATTAAGCTTTCTTTTTAATAAACATTATGATTCAACATTGACATATCGGTGACAGTGAGGCAACTGTATTCAACATAAGTGAGACGTGACACATGACAGTATTTGAACAGTCGTTACATTTTATAATTGAGAATTATATTGTACTGTTTATACCTTGAGTGAAGGTTGCAGTAACACGTGCCTGCACCATCTGACCTGAACCCCTGGCTTATCCTCCAAGTGCATCTTGAAGTCTTCTCCACTTAGGTAAGAAGGTAACTTACAGACATCACCACACTGTCCAGTTATAGGGATAACACACACACAACACTCGGCTTTTTTAGGATTTGGACAAACCATCCCTGATAACAGTTTGTTAGAGGTTGAAGCAGTTGCAAAGGGGCAATGCGAAGGGGAATCTTTTATATTGTTGACATGTCGTGTCCTTGGCAGACCAATAATTCCTGTCATAGCCGCCCTCCTCATTCTGTCTTGAGCCAGAACCTACTCTCTCTTACATCTTGCAGTCTCTGTTCGCATGGCAATGTAGCTGGCTCTGCGTGTTGTTCTGTTTAGGTCATATAGCACACAAGGAGGCCATTCAGCCCTCTGAGTGCAGGCATGATTTCTATAGAGGAATTCAATTAGTCCTATTCCCCCTATCCCAACACACTGGGCAGGATACTCCACTCCCACGCCGAAGTGGCCGCGCCATCGTGAACGCCGTCGAGGTTCACGACGGCGCGAAATGGCCCCTTTCCCAACCGATTCAGGCCCTGACAATGGGCGAGAATCGTGGCCGCGTCATCTACACGTGCCAGGCCTTGTCGCCCGCGTAAAGGCGGCGCTGCATAGATGACGTGGCCGGCGCCACATAACTGGCGTCATCCGCGGGTTGGCGCGGTTGCCGTCCTCTCTAAGTCCGCCCCGCAAGAAGATGGAGGACGGATCTTGCGGGGCCGCGGAAGGAAGGAAGTCCTCCTTCAGAGAGGACGGCCCGACGATCGGTGGGCACCGATCGCGGGCCACCCCACATTTGAGGTACCCCCCGGTGCAGGATCCCCCCCCCCCCACAGGCCGCCCCCCCAGCGTTCACGCACCGTTCACGACGGCAGCGACCAGGTGTGGACGGCGCCGGGGGAAACCTTACACTCCCATTATAATGGGTTCTCCCTGAAATCACTCCTGTATCTTTTGCCCAATCCTTAAATCTCTCTCTGCTTGTAATCGCAATATCATATATAAGAAACAGATTTTTTTGTTGACCTGACCAAAACCTATCATGCACAAAAACCCACACAGCTTCTCCCACCTAAAATTGCAGCTAAAGTCTCCCATTTCTGGAACCATTCGGGTAAATCTTATTTGCTCCCTCACAAGAGGCAGCACGGTAGCACAAGTGGATAGCACTGTTGCTTCACAGCACCAGGGCCCCAGGTTTGATTCCCCACTGGGTCACTGTCTGTGTGGAATTTGCGGAGGTTATGGGGATATGGTGGAAGTGAGGGCTTAAATGGGTCGGTGCAGACTCGAATGGCCTCCTTCTGCACTGTACGTTCTAAGTCTAAGAGCCCTCACAGGGCAGGACAGTGGCGCAGTGGTAGCACTGCAGTCTCATGGCGCCGAGGTCCCAGGTTCGATCCCGGCTCTAGGTCACTGTCCGTGTGGAGTTTGCACATTCTCCCCGTGTTTGCGTGGGTTTCACCCCCACAACTCAAAGATGTGCAGAGTAGGTGGATTGAACACGCGAGATTGCCCCTTAATTGGGAAAAATGAATTGGGTACTCTAAACTTTAAAAAAAAAAAGAGCTCTCACATTCCCGTACCAGCCTCCCTGAACAGGCGCCGGAATGTGGCGACTAGGGGATTTTCACAGTAACTTCATTGAAGCCTACTTGTGACAATAAGCGATTTTCATTTCATTTCATTTTCCTTCCTCAGGTGTGGTGACCAGGACTGGATGTAATATTCCAATGTGGGCTATCTTTTCATTTAATTAAGTATATTATCTCTGACCATTCTTAATTCTCCCACTTCTACTACTACCTCCACTTTGCTACGACAATGGGAACCTGCAAGGTATAATCGTCTATTTGGTTAATACAAAGGTAAAAAAGTACAACAGTAAAAACAAAACAACTAACTAATTTGGTCTGGTACATTTAACATAAAATGCACCCTATCCTCGGTGCTGAGGGATGTGGAGCCAGTGGAAGCATTCGCTTCACTTCAGGGTGAAAATCACTCCGTTTATACAGGGCAGTGTGGTACTGAAAACAGGCTGAGAAGATGGACATAGGCCAGGAACAGAAACTGTCACAGAAACATGCCTGGCTGGAATCGATACTGGCCATCAGCAAAAGCACCCAAATCAAGGCATAAGAGGCTGGTTTAGCACAGTGGGCTAAAGAACTGGTTTGCAATGCAGAACAATGACTGCAGCGCGGGTTTGCGGCCTCACCGAACAGGTGCCGGAATGTGGCGACGAGGGGCTTGTCACAGTAATTTCATTGAAGCCTATTTGTGACAATAAGTGATTATTATTATTAAACATGTTGTTGCTACATGGACTTTCATTTCCTACTACAAGTCTATGAATATGGAATGAACTTCGAGACACAGGTGATCAACTTTGCAGCAGGACGAAGAACAGACAAAAGAAGCCATCAGACTCCTTAATGAGCTGATGGCTGTTCAGACCAGAGGTGGGCATATACATCTGACTCAATTCAAGCTTCCCAGTATAAGTACAGCACGGTAGCATTGTGGATAGCACAATTGCTTCACAGCTCCAGGGACCCAGGTTCGATTCCGGCTTGGGTCACTGTCTGTGCGGAGTCTGCACATCCTCCCCGTGAGTGCGTGGGTTTCCTTCGGGTGCTCCGGTTTCCTCCCACAGTCCAAAGATGTGCAGGTTAGGTGGATTGGCCATGATAAATTGCCCTTAGTGTCCAAAATTGCCCTTAGTGTTAGGTGGGGTTACTGGGTTATGGGGATAGGGTAGAGGTGTTGACCTTGGGTAGGGTGCTCTCGCCAAGAGCCGGTGCAGACTCGATGGGCCGAATGGCCTCCTTCTGCACTGTAAATTCTATGATAATCTAAGTAAGCAGCATCGAACAGATCTTGAGCAATAACCTGGGAACTGCCCAGGCACAACCATCGCAAGAAGAAAGGGCCCTGGGTTTCGACCCCAGAGAAGACATCAACATCGAGTGATCGAAGCCTGCCAGCCTCCTTTACTAAGTGCGGGTACTTTACTCAGCTGTGAATCTGAGTCACCTTTTCTTGAGTAATAGAATTGTGAATAAAATTGTGTTAAACTGTGAACCTGTTTTGTCCTTTGTTCATTTCGCAAATATGGGTAA
>NW_027309336.1:0-40000 GCF_047496885.1 Scyliorhinus torazame | reverse complement strand
GGAATGGGCTGAGTTGCATTTCTTGAACAGCTGCAGAAACTGCATAAAGCACTGTCATAAACCACTGCTGAAACCACCCAACATTTAGCAGTACGCAGGTTGGATTCATTTTGACACTATCAGGAGTTGCAGTCAAATACAACTCAAAACAGAGCTTTGCAACTGAGTGTGTATGTGACTATCTGTCAAACTCACAGGAAAAGAGTTGCCAAGCAACAAGGTGTGAGACATGATTGCAGCTTCTTCAATTTGAATAGGTTAATGAGAATAGCATTAACAATAATGTCTTTTTTTTCATATAACATCTTCCAGGAACCTTTATTTTCCCTGTGTAAGAATGTCATAGGATTTGGATCAAAGGCAGGTAAATAGGTCAGGTAAGAACGGATGATCAGGCTCGAAGGGCCGAATGAGCGTCTTCTCGTCCTATCTTAATTTTCAGGATATTAGAGGGCATCTAGTAAGCATAAAGTGTAAAGTCGCCTTAGTCCCAGATGACCACAGGGTGCTTTCCCCTTTGAGGGGAAGAGCTGACTGGTGGTGATTTAACTTGAGCATCACCACACCTCAGACGAGGGCAAGGTTGAGAAGGCGGGGCCTTCATGTAGGGCATCAAATAGGAAATGACTAAAGGTGGAAGGGGTAGGTTTGACTAGGGCAGGGAAGACAATAACATGAAACGGCTTCTGAATGCGAGTTTTGAATGAGGGAGGGGTAAGGTGTCCAAAATAACACAACGACTGAGTGGGGGAACACATTGCACACGAAGGTCAGAAACAGCCGTTTGATGCTGGAAGTTAGAGCTGGTCAAGAATTTGCATTTGGAGTGGAGCATGGTCATGTGTGTGATTTAAAAACAAAGTTCTTTAATCCTGTGGGCTCTGTAATTCTGTAAAGGGCCACAAAGTTAAGAGGACAGGCTAATGGTGTAGGACAGAATACAAGGGCAAAAGTTCTGGCTGAGTGAGAAAGATGAAAAATGGATGCCAGCAAGAGTTGCGGAAAGGTAATTTTAAATAATAAGCTTAACCAGACATCTATGACCATGTAATCTCAGTAACTAAATAAATCTCATTGGTCCTGGGAGATGAATGGTACAAATCACCGAAATCTTTCACGGACAATTGTATAAATTTTGTTATGCAAATTATCCTGGCTATAATGATATTTTTCATTGGATATAATTTCTTACTGTTGTCAACGTGATTGCATCTCCGGTAATGATCTCTTAAAAGCAGTCAATAGTTGAACACAGATAAGTGAAGATTACTTTGCTCAAAAGCTGCCTGCACTGTGTAGCCGCAATGAATAAAACTGAATCATTCTCTGACTGTGCTGAGGAAGACCAGCAGTCGGTGAGTTACATCCCACTTCACAATCCCTGGGCTTGGGTAGCGAGACAAATCATTCAGGATTCCTGCTCCTGATGTCCAAGCAGCCTCCAACATTTATTCTTCAAAACCTAAAAAACAAATAATTGGTCACTGATGTAATTGATGTTTGTGGTGGCTTGCTGGGCCTGTATAGGCTGCTGCACTTGCTTCATTGCCACGCTGGCCTGGATTTTCCTCACCCCACCCCCACGTCCACAGTGGCGGGTTTACCGGCGGCGGAGGCAGCTCATCAATGGCCAACGAGGGGATTTTCCGGCCCCACCGGACATCAATGGCCATTTGTGTTGCTCGCCAGACCGTGCCACTGGGAAGCTGTCATGGTGGGGGGCCAGAAGATTCCTCCAGCGGTAAGGGCCAGAAAATTATAGCCATTGATTATACTTACAAGGCACTTCACTGGTTGCAAGGCCCTTTGGGACGGCCTGAGATGATGCAAGGTGCGATATTTGATGCAAGTACTTATTTTCTTTCAGTGAGCCTTCCTCAAAAAATGCAAGTGAGAACAAGAGAAATTGTGGTCCTCATTTTGAAAACCCTCCATAATCTCATTGAATTAATTTGTTTTTTTTTAAATTTAGTGGCTTAAGGGATGCGAGCATCTCTGGTTAGGCCAGCATTTATTGTCCATCCCGCACTGTTCTTGAGAAGGTGCGGTCCATGTGTTGCAGGAACACCCCACAGTGCCTTCAGGATGGGAGTTCCAGCTTTCAGCTCTGGAAAACTCTGGTTCTCTGACACTGGTCTACTATACATTTCCCAGATCCACCATTGAGCACAATCATCCATTCCTGAAAGAGCCATGGGTCTGATGTTAGCCCTCTCACTACTCAATCGGAAAGTTGTGGGTTCAAGTACCGGTCCAGGACTTGAGCACAAATTTCACAGCCGGCACTCCACTCAAATTATGATGAAGTGTTCCACAGGTGGAGGTGCTGCTTTCAGGTGAGACTACAAACTAAGGCCCTGTGGCGTTACAAGGCCTGAATTATTTATGAACGCATTGAACTTTTGGGCAAGATATATGTTTTTTACAAAAGGATGCACAGACAAAAGTCGTGTAAGGCTGTAAAGTAACCACCTGTCGGAATTTCTATGTAGATTACGCTTGACCAGGGAGAACGGAACGTCATACCTTTTTCACATAGGCACACTTCAAAGAAAGAGATTCATTGCGAAAACTGAGCTGCAATCTCCTGAGAGATAATGGAGGCTGATCTCAGCAAAACCCGTATCCTGTGAGTTATATCACAGATTGTAGACACGATGAGAGTTGAAAGAAAGCAGCCGGGATTCTCCAATCCTGCGACCAAGTTCTGATGCCGGCGTGAAAAGTGGTACGAGCCACGCCGGCGTCAACGGGCCTCAACTGGCAGCTAAATACCACTTCCTAGGGGGCTAGTACGGCGCCGGAGTGGTGTCCGCAGCTCCGGCGCCCGAAAGCCGCGCGCCACGGCCGGCGCGAGTCCGCACATGCGCGCCACGGCCGGCGCGGGTTTGCGCATGGGTTCCCGTCTCGGGCAATATGGCAGAGCCCTACAGGGGCCCGGCGCGGAAGAACATAGGCACCCACGGTACTAGCCAACCCGCCGATCGGTAGGCCCCGATCACGGGCCAGGCCACTGTGGAGGCACCCCCCGGGTTGGATCCCCCCCCCCCCCCCCCCCCCACCACCAGTACAGTCCCCTCAGACAGAACTCTGAGGTTCCGCCAGGTGGGACCATATGTAACCCACGCCGGCGGGACTTGGCCAAACTCGGTGGGCACTCGGCACTTTCAACAGTCCCCGACCGGCGCATCGGCGATCCTGTGGGCGCCTGAAAATCAGCGCTGGAGAATCAGCAGCGGGGCGGCATGGCGTGATTCTCGCGCCCCCCCCCTCCCCGGCGATTCTCCGACCCGGTGGAGGGTTGGAGAATCCCGGCGAGCAGCTCTGGGTGAAAGACACGTGAGTGTATTTTCCCCTTCCTGGAATACACAAGAAAAGGGGTTAAAAACCAGCTGCAATCCCGGTCTCTGTGCTCGTCTGGCGCTCTGGTTCACTGTGCTAGTGTGGCTGTGACGGTCCATGGGGCATCCCTGCACTTGCAGGTTAAAAAGGTCTCTGGGCGAAATTCTCCGGAAATGGCGTGATGTCCGCCGACTGGCGCCCAAAATGGCGCAAATCAGTCGGGCATCACGCCGCCCCAAAGGTGCGGAATCCTCCGCATCTTGGGGGGCCGAGCCCCAACCTTAAGGGGCTAGGCCGGCGCTGGTCGAATTTCCGCCCCGCCAGCTGGCGGAAAAGGCCTTTGGTGCCCCGCCAGCTGGCGCGGAAATGACATCTCCGGGCGGCGCAGGCGCGTCAGCGGACGTTGACGGCATTCCTGCGCATGCGCAGTGGAGGGAGTCTCTTCCGCCTCCGCCATGGTGGAGACCGTGGCGAAGGCGGAAGGGAAAGAGTGCCCCCACGGCACAGGCCCGCCCGCGGATCGGTGGGCCCCGATCGCGGACCAGGCCACCGTGGGGGCACCCCCTGGGGCCAGATCACCCTGCCCCCCCCCCAGGACCCCAGAGCCCGCCCGCGCCGCCTTGTCCCGCCGGTAAGGTAGGTGGTTTAATCTACGCCGGCGGGACAGGCATTTTAGCGGCGGGACTTCAGCCCATCCGGGCCGGAGAATCGCGGGGGGGGGGGGGCCGCCAACTGGCACGGCGCGATTCCCGCCCCCGCCGAATATCTGGTGGTGGAGAATTCGGCAACCGGCGGGGGCAGGATTCACGCCAGCCCCCGGTGATTCTCCGACCCGGCGGGGTGTCGGAGAATCTTGCCCTCTATCTCTGATTGCTGGAAGAAAACCAGAAGTCAGCAAAGTCACAGTTGAAAAGGATGCAGGACAACTCCTTTCAGCTCAGCTGCAGAACCCAGAATCTCCAAATCAACTGCTCAGCAGCGAAAGGTATGGCTACCGGAATCACCCAACTTTACGGCTACAACATTTAACCTCATGGACAAACCAAAGACTGATTCATTTTTTTGTAAACTTTCATTTTTGTACTCATTTCTCATTTCCAATCTGTGTTTCATGATTTCCTTATCACATTTTAATAACGAATGAACTCATTCTTTAACTCGAGAAAGTGTGGTTAAATTGGTTCCTTTTAAAACATAAATACAGTTGGATTGGAATGAGACATCTAGGAAGGAAAGGAACCTTTCTTCAATTAAACTTGTTGCGACAAACTTCAAGGGTAGAACAAAGATGGGCAGCCAGTTCACTCCTCTTCGCCCTGGAGCCTTGTCTGGGGATTGGTGGCAGCACCTGTCTGCCTCCCAGTTAGATATATAAAGGTCTAAAGGCACTATTTCTTACATGGACAGGGGAGTTATCCCCAGTGCCCTGACCAATATCTGTCCTTCAATCAACAATAATATAATAGCTTCTCAGGTCATCGTGACATTGCTGTTTGTAGGAACTTACAGTACGCAAATTGACGATCCTGTTTCGACAACAGCAATGACAGTTTAAAGTTAGTTCATTGGCTGTGATGTGCTTTTGGAAGTGTTAAGGTGACTAAAGGCAGCATAAACATGCATCTTTCTCTTTCTGAGATACGCTACTTAACCCTCCCCTCATGTTGCCTCTCTATCCACCATGAAAAGCTTCCACTAAACCTCTTTAATGTTCTGCGCCCAACAAGATCATACAGTGTTTCTTTTTTTTTAATGTGTTCGATTTCATAACGTAAAACTAGAGTGGGAATAGACTCCCTGCCCCTATCCATGAATATAGTACTCTCTCGGTCCTTAAACATTTCACATTTTGGTCAATATAAGACCATAAGACATATGAGCAGAATTAGGCCATTCGGCCCATCGAGTCTGCTCCGCCATTCAATCATGGCTGATATTTTCTCATCCCCATTCTCCTGCCGTCTCCCCATAGCCCCTGATCCCCTTATTAATCAAGAACCTATCTATCTCTGTCTTGAAGACACTCAGTGATTTGGCCTCCATGACCTTCTGAGGCAAAGAATTCCACAGATTCACCACCCTCTGGCTGAAAAAATTCCTCCTCTTCTCTGTTTTAAAGGATCGTCCCTTTAATCTGAGATGGTGTCCTCTGGTTCTAGTTTTTCCTACAAGTGGAAACATCCTCTCCACGTCCACTCTATCCAGGCCTCGCAGTATCTTGTACGTTTCAATAAGATCCCTTCTAAACTCCAACGAGCACAGACCCAGAGACCTCAAACGTTCCTCAAACGACAAGTTCTTCATTCCAGGGATCATTCTTGTGAACCTCCTCTGGACCCTTTCCAAGGCCAGCACATCCTTCCTTAGATATGGGGCCCAAAACTGCTCACAATACTCCAAATGGGGTCTGACCAGAGCCTTATACAGCCTCAGAAGTACATCCCTGGTCTTGTATTCTAGCCCTCTTGACATGAATGCTAACATTGCATTTGCCTTCTTAACTGCCGACTGAACCGGCACATTAACCTTAAGGCAATCGTGGACAAGGACTCCCAAGTCCCTTTGTGCTTCTGCTTTCCGAAGCATTTCCCCATTTAGAAAATAGTCTATGCCTAGATTCCTTCTTCCAAAGTGCATAACCTCACATTTTTCAACATTGTATTTCATTTGCCACTTCATTGCCCACTCTCCTAGCTTGTCCAAGTCCTTCTGCAGTCCCCTTGCTTCCTCAATACTACCGGTCCCTCTACAGATCTTTATATCATCTGCAAACTTTTTTTTCTTCTAGATTTAGTGTACCCAATTCATTTTTCCAATTCAGGGGCAATTTAACATGGCCAATCCACCTACCTACATCTTTGGGTTGTGGGGATGAAACCCACGCAAACACGGGGAGAATATGCAAACTCCACACGTCAGTGACCCAGAGCCGGGATCGAACCTGGGACCTCGGCGCTGTGAGACTGAAGTGCTACCACTGCGCCACCGTGCTGCCCTTTCATCTGCAAACTTAGCAACAGTGCTTTCAGTACCTTCTTCCAGATCATTAATGTATATTGTGAAAAGTTGTGGTCCCAGCACAGACCCCTGAGGCACACGAATATGCCACCTTCCAGCATCCAGGTGACAAAATCCAGCTCCCCATCCTGGTCGTAGCATCAGATTTTCACAGGGATTAAGGAGGTGATTTTTGTAACTTAAATGCAGTGAGGCATCCTGCGATCCAGATTGTGGAAGTATAACTGCAAAAACACTTCCTACCATCAGGTGAGCTTCTGACATTCGAGGCGGCTGAAACAGAGGCAAATTCAAAGATGAACCGGAAATTCATTTCTGGTGAAGTCAATGGAACTTAAAGTTAGCCGGACTATGCAACAGGCAATGGGTACAAAATTGCTGGTTTAACGTCCATGTCCAATGTAACCTCCCCATGTCAGTGTCAAAAGGCTCTGATGTGAAGAATGGCCATTTCAATAAGGCACTAGAGCACTGTCAGTTACTTTGAAGCCATTTTCCAGCACAAAGGAGAGTGGAGGAAGGAAGAAAAAATCATGAAGTATTCCAAATGAATTGGCATTAATGCACTGACTGGCATTGACTGATCTCCTCAGTTTCCATTTAACTCCAGTTATATCATCCAGCAGATAGGTTATGAAAATGAAAATTGCTTAGTGTCACAAGTAGGCTTCAAATGAAGTTACTGTGAAAAGTAATTTCATTAACCAGTTGGTTAACATTTGACAGTAATGCCACTTGTCATAGAATCCCTACAGTGCAGAAGGAGACCATTCGGCCCATCGAGTCTGCACCGACCCTCTGAGAGAGCGCCATACCTTGGCCCAATCCCGACCCTCTCCCCGTAACCTCAACTAACCTCTGGACGATAAGGGGTAATTTAGCATGGCCAATCCATCTCTTCTGTACATCTTTGGACTGCGGGAGGAAACCAGAGCACCCAGAGGAAACCCACATAAACAAAGGGAGAATATGCAAATTTAACACAGACAGTCGACCAAGGTCAGAATCGAACCCAAGCCCCTGGCACTGATGAGACGCCAGTGCTACCTCCTGTGAATCCGTGCCGCCACTTGTAGAAACCGTCAATATTGAAATAATTGCCCCTTCTCTTTATGTCATAACAGCTTCAAAAGTACATTAAAGTACCTCATTCCCAGTGAGATCCCCGATTCCTACATTAAAATTGGAATTTAGCCAAGGCAACAGATTATGTGGGGAGGGATTGAACCCTCCTGGGTAATACACGGGAAATTAATCATTCTCTCTTGTGTCGTGCAAGTGGAGCATGTTGTTAAATGTCCACTATTTGATACCTGATTCACCTGAGGAAGGAGCAGCTCTCCGAAAGCTAGTGACATCGAAACAAACCTGTTGGACTTTAACCTGGTGTTGTAAGATTTTGTACTGTGCTCACCCCAGTCCAACGCCAGGATCTCCACATCATCACTATTTGATAAGCAGCTGGAAAAATAAAACTGAAGTCACGGAAGACCTGTTTATGTAACAGGCCTGGCTGCACGACACGGGCATCTTACTCCAATTGTGCATAGATATTAAATGCCAATCAGCCTTTTCTGCTGATAATGACAATGAGAAAGTAAAGATGACCCAGGTAAACATGGAAAGGTTGCCAACAGAAAGCAGTCCACAAAATCCTTCTTTGTACATTTGTTTTTCTAATTAATGTGGCATATTTTATTTTCTGTCAAAAGAATAACAACTTGCATTAATGTAGCATCTTTCATGTACTAAAATGTCCTAAGGTGCTTCACAGGAGTGTAATATTATGATCCTAGACCAGACCCCAACAGTGGCTAGGATACTGGACTGAAACCCCGATATTTTAGTTTATTTATAACACTGTGCGAAAAGAATGATTCGCTCCAGGAGTGATTGCAAGAAGAAACAGGTTACTTTTAAAACAAAATTTTATTGTGAATACAATATTAAACTTTTTAACTTCACACCATTAAGGAACAGATTACAATTACCCCTTAACCATTACTACTCAATTTACCATCAAACAACAAGAAAATAAACATAGATTTCTCAATCTATCTCACTGCAGGAGAATTGTGAACTCGGCATCAGGCAGATCAGAATTCAACTCCTCTCCCCAAAGCCTTTTCCAAAAACTGCCTCTCTAAAGCTTTTTGAAATGTCTCTCTGCATTCCTGGGCTCCACCCAGCAATGACCTCATCTCCCCAAGCTGAAAAACAAATTATCTCTGCAGGCTGCAAAGCACATTAATTCTCCAAGGACTTTCCCAGTCAAACCACAGTCCATTAGGCTAGACTGAAAAACACATTCCTTCATTAATTTCACCTTCCAGCTGCTAAAAGCACTCAGGCCCTGAAAAACAGAATGATTTTTTAAAAAAGCGTGACCACTGCCGTCAAACACGGTCTAACCCCAGGCTTATAGCCCTTAAATTGCCCAATATTTAGAATCCAATATTTCTGAAGTCTTCCAGCCGTCACAGTAAACAGACAAAATTTGACAGTGACTCGCATGAGCTGTCGTGAAGGTTGGTTTTAAGAAGAGCCTTAAAGAACCAAATAGATTTGGAGGAGGAGTGGTTTAGGGTGCTATCTTGAGAGCTTAATGCCCTGGCATTCGAAAGCATGGTCACCAGAGGTGGAGCAATTAAACTGACGATGCTCAAGAGTCCAGAGTTGGAGGAGCGCAGATTTCTCAGAGGGTTAACGGGGTTACGGAGATAGAAGTAAGTGAGGCCACAGAGGGGTTTGAAAACATGGATGAGAATTTTAAATCACAGTTTTTTTCCAATCCAGGTTTTCCTTCCCGATATGAGGTGACGATCATAACTAAATGCTTCACGGATTAGCAAATCCATGCTACTGTATTGAAGCTTGTCCTGTAACTCTGTGAGCCAGCAGAATGCTGAGCTAGTCCTCTTGCCTCTGCTGCAGGATTCCCAAGAGACTTGACACAATCTGTCAGAATGCTTTCACAGCTCTTGAATGTTGTCGGGGGCTGCAGACAAGTTCAGTGTAACCTATTGGCATTGAGACTCTGAACTTATTTTCCGAATTTGGTTGATGCATTCAATATGAATTGTTCTGAAACTTCAGCAAAGGGACAAAGCAACATGCAGTTGCATAATATCTTTCACATCAAAGGACATTTCAGAGCACTTTGCAAGAATATTGAGGCTGAGCTGGGAAAGATTAAAGGGGGTGAATGTAAGTGTGGCCATTTAGCAAGAACATGTATCTTGAACATCCTTTGTCTGAAAGCACTTCGCAGCCAATGAATTATTTTTGAAGGGTTGTCACTGTTGGTAAATGTAAGCTATCTGCACTCGGCAAAGCAGCAGTGAGGTCGTAACCTCATAACAGGGAGAATTCTTCCATCCCGCCAGTGGCAGGTTTGGTGTCAAGCGGGAGAGGAGAATCGAGTGGGAGCCAAAAAGTTGGAAACCCACGGGTGTAAAATCACGTTGCAATTCTTCCAGTGCTGGGTTAATGGCGGGCCAGTCTTCCCGCTGGCTGGTGGCGTGAAAGGCCAATTGCATTCATTGGCATCTCACAAATGCTCATTAAAACCACATCCCCTCAGGGCCTTCCAATCTTGCGTCACACCAGCGGGGAATTACGTAGGTCTGAGACCCGATTGATAAAGAGTGGCTCACAACACCGAGGGACTATGATCCATGAGTCTCCTTTCTACATCTGAGTGTGAGGCAGCGCAGGGCAAATCTGCGATTGTCCAAAGCTCTGATCCACCACATATGCCACAGGCTCTGAGAAGCCAGTAATGCCACTGGGTTTGGAGGATCTTCCTGCCAATGGCCATGAAGGTGATGGCAGCACCTAATTTATTTGCCTCTGGATCTCTCCTGGAGCAACTGGGGATCTGTGCAGCATTTCTCAGTTGGCAACACATTGACGCATTCAGCAGGTGACCAATGCCCTTTACCGGAAGGCCCTTCATCTGTACTTTTGCACTGGACAAGGAGAGCCAGGCGCAGAGATTCATGAGCTTCACAGGATTCCCAAGAGTGCAGGGAGAAATACACTGAAAATATGCTCCTTGGCAGCAGCCTTTGATGTTCATCAACCACAAGGGCTTCCATTCTGTCAACATACAGTTGGTGTGTGACCATCAAAAGCAAATCCTGCACTTACGTGCACGGTTCCCTAGGAGTTGCCATGACTCCTACAATCTCTGTTGCTCCCAGGTGTCTGGGATCTTTGAGGGGATAGAAGGTCTGCAGGGGTGGCTGCAGAAGGATAAGGGCTACCCACGGAAAAAAACGGCTCTTGACTCCAGTGCATTGGCCTCAGACTCCAGTTGAGGAAAGGTACAGTTCTGCTTACGCCACCACATGCTCCTTCGTAGAGCAGACCATAGGACTAATTAAGATGCGATTCAGACGTCTGGACCACTCAGGTTGCTGCCTGCAATATGCAGCGGAGAGGGTTGGTTCCATGATCGCAGTTTGCTGTACCCTTCACAATCTGGCTATGCAGAGAGGCAAGGCCTTGCCAGAGGATGACCAGGAGGAGGAGGAGGAGGAGTCCTACTGGGAAGATGAAGGTGAGCAAGTGCAGCCTGCTGGCTGTTACATTCTGGTGCCCGTGCTGACTTTGGCAGACGTTCTCTGGCGGTCCGAGCTCTGGAGGGAGTCCTGCTCAGGGATAAAAACACACTCGGCGGCTTGTGCAACTGGATGACTCTATGAGCGGCTGCACACACTTGTCGCGTCATGGGTAGAGGCTGATGCTCATCCTCCCTGTGCATGCCAGAGGGCCCCGGCATGTCTCCTGCAGGATATGGGATACCTGGAGGGAGGCCGAGGTGCCTCATCCCCATATCGCCTTCATCCCGATATCCCGACTGATGTGTTGGGTACTCTGCCACACAGACGAACCAACACGGTTGCGAATGGTACAACTCAGTTTTATTACTAACATTTATTTACAGTGGTAAACTGGTTACTGAGGTTCGATCATAACCCTAGAATCTGTGGACCTATTCCTAATACTATCTTGGAGTGGCACTCAGCACAAGGTGGATGTCTGAGTGGCTTGCTGTGAGCTCTGTGCCCTGAGCTGTCTCCTGCTGGAATCCCCAGGAAGTGTCGTGTTCCCTGTTTCGTACTGTGTATGCTCTTGCCTGTGATTGGCTGTGGTGTTGTGTGTGTTGATTGGTCCGTTGAGCTGTCCATCAGTATGTATGTATGTTTGTACCATGATGTTTACCTGAATATCATGACACCGACCAGAGTGTGTGGACATGGGAATGCATGGCCGAGTGCAAATTCGGCAGGACGTGATGGACCAAGCTCGCCATGGTGATTGCCAACCTTCCCATGGTGGCCCCAAGGTGCTTGCATGTCTGAGCGAGACAAGCGCGGCCGGGATGAGGTTAGAACATGGGGGTGGAGGGGGGGATATCTTGTGGCAGTGGACAAGTTAGCATCTGTCTTGCTTGGCCATTGTGACAATATCATTTGGCTTGAATCCTTACTTCAGACTGCCATCTGACTACCCTGGTGGAAGCACATGTCAGTGAAAGTCAGGGGAGGAGGGTTCATGCTCAGTCCTGTGATACGGCAGATAACACTCACCTATTGGCACAATAGGGTCAAGTGCCCCAGAGCACCCGTCTAGCTGGTCGATTTTAGAAACAAGGAACGGAATAGGATTTATTTTCCATCAGGTAATAAAATGTTAATTAAACTGAACTGTAGGGTCTTCCCCTTCAGAGCTGAGCTGTGTCGCTGGATCTATCAGGTTATTTACACTGAAAGCCAGTCACAACTCACGGTGGTTATTGCATTACCAGACAGAGGGAGAGATAACATCAACCTGTTTGATGCCGGCTTTGTAAGAATCAATAACAACCTAATGGCAAAATAAAGTATCTTGTTAATGTTCAATAAATGAGCTGCCAGTTATTTACATCCACACATCTGTTACTTCATTGTGGTATGAACGCTCCAGTCATTTTAAAAGTTGATCATAGCACCGGTCCTGTCACATAATCTAATATTCCTCCAGGTTCTACATCATAAAATCAGCAATGCCCTTTCTTCTATAATACACTGCACTCCTTTCATCTTTGAAATGTATTGGAAAACCTCCACATCAAATAGATGAACCATCACAATGGTGAGGAAAAGTATTTAAATTTAACATTTGCACTCTGGTACGTACTTGCCAATGATAGCAGATGCCATCAGTGAGTTACAGAATAACAATCCAATCTTGAGGTTCACATGAGGAACAGGAATCATTTTGTCGGTCTTAAACAAAAACCCTCAACTGGTCAACTTTCTTGTCTGGATATCTATTTCCACCTCCCAATCCTTTCGGCATTGTCCAGATGCAAACCTCTCAGAGGTCAGAAATGTTACAGGCCTCCTGGACCAATGGGGTGCAGCATTTCCCTGTTTGGTTTGCTTGGCGCGTTTCTCTGTGTTTCAGTCGTCTCAATCTGGTTCCTCGCCACCAACACAAAACTGACAAATGTTCCAGTTCGACAACCCTCCAGGTTATGTGTGCCCATCCAATCCCAGCCTCTGGCACTGGAGAAATGGTTAACATCAGAAGCAGATGTTGGAATAATGATGTCAGCTCACATGACTGTGAAGTGAGAGAGATCCTTCCTCATGTTGAGGTCTTTAGTAACTGAGGAACTGTGTATTCCGTACATAGTTTGAACTATGTACAGTACTCTGCCTACGGCAGTGTCTCTCTCTCCCAATCCAGTCTCTGCTGGGACAACCAACAGCCCCGGGCCATGCTTGGCCCGGCTTTGTGTGTAGGTCTAACCAGCTCCAATGTGCAGCCTCCACCCCTACCTGGGAAGCTCGTACCCCATGAGTCCCATGGGGAGATCGACAATGGTTTCCCCATGGTCCAAATACGTAAATACTTGCGGCAAACAAATAGCTGTGGCTATAAAGACTGTGGATTTGAATAGCATACTTTTGGGTGACAATATCCAAACCCCGTCTAAACTCCGACCATACCAACAAATATTGCACATCCTGATTTTAATCACTTCACCATTGACGGCCACACATTCAGCTGCCCCAGCCCTAAACTCCAGAACTCACTTGCTGAACCTCTCTGCTTCTCTGCCTCTCTCTCCTCATTCAGAATACTCATTAAAATCTATCTTTCTGACCAAGCTTTTGGCCACCTGTCCTAATACGTCCTGAGGTGGCAGAGTGTCAAATTCTGTTTGATAATTGCTCTTTTGGGATGTTTTGCTACATTAAAGGCGCTTCGTAAAATGCAAGCTGTTGTTGTTTGAAGTCTCACTGAGGCAAAATTTAGCAATCGCTTTCAGAGATGCTGTAGCCTGGTGTGTGTGTGTGTGTGTCTGTGTGTGTGTGATAGAGACATGTACGCTCATGCAGTTGAAGATGCTTTTTAAAGGTTGAAGCTGGGGTTTGTTGTTGGCGCTCACAGACAGAACACATCTTTTCTTCTTGCAGTGCTGTGGCTTGAGTCAGGAGTGCTTGCGACTAACACAGGGTCCTTAAAGACTAATATCCCAATTTTGATGTAGTGGTAAGCAATGGGAACCTTGGCTGACTGCTTCACGCCTGAAGTGAGTATTGCCAACTGTAAAGCCCCAGGCAAGCGACCACTTGGAAGCAATGACTGGAAGAAACTCAAATTTATAAAATCTATTATCATACACCTCCTACTCCCTGAAGGGTCTCCCGCGCTCAACTCACACTTGGGCTAGGTATTTATGTCCCAAAGGTCCCTGGTTGAAGGGAATGGCTCCTCCACCCCCCTCATCTAGATAGGTCATATTCAGGTGAGGCCATAGGGACACTGAGGGTGCAGATCCTTTGGTCTCCGGTTGTGTTGTAACAATACTCTCTCCCACCCACCCCCCGCCAAGTCCGATATGTCTTCCATCTTGACAGCAGGAGTGGGGACATCCTTTGCCCGCTTCGTTAGCGGTTGTGTCTCGAGCGCCCGCTGTTCTGGATCTGGAGGAATATTAACGAATCGGGGAGCGCCGCTTGCCGGCCAAATGCCTGGGTGGTTCCGCTGTGCTAAGCCCGGTGGTCGCGACTGGACCCATTTCGACCTCTGTCGCTTAAGTGTCCATGTCGGAGTCTGGGTCAGATAAGTCGACCTCCTGCATCTCTGCCTCGAGGGGCTCATCTGCCTCATTGGGCACCACCATTCGTGGGAGCTTTGGTCTGCCTTCATGGACGTGCAAGGCTCGGCTCCGGAGGTGGTCCACGTATCTGTTTTATTCTTTACCCTGTATCCATACAGAGTATGAGACCGGCCTCGATCTCTTTACTACTGTCCCTGAGATCCAGAACTCCCTGTCAATTAAGTTCCGGATGCCGTCACCTGCTAAAAATTCCCTGATGGATCCGGCTCGTCTCGATTTGTTCCTGCTGGTCGCAAATCTTTTCCCCAATATCTGGCAAGGCGAGGCTCAATCACTAGCCGATGTCCCATTACCAGTTCAGAGGGCGCCATTACGGTGGGTGGAGTGTTGTGTGGTCCTACTATGGTAGAAATGGAAACAGGCGAGATGGGTTTCCCCTGAGGTGTGTTTCCACATGCCAAGCTTAAACGTCTGCACTGCCCATTCGGGCAAACCGTTGGATGATGGGCGGTAAGGTGTATTTCGCACATGAGGGACTCCATTTTGCTTTAGAAAGTCGGCAAATTACGAACTCGTCAAACTGATGCCGTTGTCCAACATCAATACCTTGGGAAGCCCATGAACACCAAAGATTTGCCTGAGTCGTTCAGTGGTGGCTGTTGACATTGATGTGGTTATCGAGTGGACATCCATCCATTTTGAGTGTGCATTCGCGATAATTAGATGCATTGCTCCTTGAGGCGAGACCATGATAGGCATGGCCATTCCATCCTCATCACCAGTATAAAGCCCCAACCACTTGGAAGCAATGACTAAAAAGCTCAAATTTATCATATCATTTATCACCTCCTTCTCCTGCACCCGGCCAACACTTGAGCCAGGGTATTTATGTCCCAGAGGCTCCTGGTTTAAGAGAGTGGCTCTGCCCTCTCATCTAGGTAAATCGTACTCAGGTGAGGCCATAGGAACTCTGAGGTTGCAGATCCCTTGGCCTCGGGCCGGATTATAACACCACTCTCACTAGCAACATCGTAGTCAGAGAATTTACAGTGCAGAAAGAGGCCATTTGGCCCATCGAGTCTACACCAGCCTTACAAAGAGCACCTTACTCAAGCCCACGTATCTACCCTATCACCGTAACCCAGTAACCCCCACTTAACCTTTTTTTGGACACTAAGGGCAATTTAGCATGGCCAATCCATCTAACCCGCACATCCTTGGACTGTGGGAGGAAACCGGAACACCCGGAGGAAACCCACGCAGACACGGGGAGAACGTGCAGACTCCACACAAAAAGTGACCCAAGCCGGGAATCGAACCTGGGACCCTGGAGCTGTGAAGCGACAGTGCTAACCACTATGCTGCCATGCTGCCCAATCCATCCTCACTGCCAATGCAGCTGAGAGATTTTGGATGATGGGAATAGAGGAAGGGGTGCCATAAAAATAGTGGGGGCCACATTGGGATGTCTCCCTGTTACATTCCCACTGTCAGGGAAGCTTTCCAAGATTGGGCAGCCAATTACACTGATTAAAGCCCCAGTCAGGGGAAATTTGTTTTGTTTGATTCTTTGATGGAATGTGGACATTATTGTCAACATCAACATTTGTTGCTCAGCTCGAATTGGCCTTGAACTGAGTGGCTTGCGGGCCATTTCAGAGAGCAGTTACTCATCAACCATATTATTGTGGATCTGCAGTCAAAAGTCGGCCAGCCCAAGTGAGGAGGCAGATTTCCTTCCCAACAGTTAACCAGATGGGTTGTTACATCAAAATCGATCATAGTTTCATGGCCACCATTATTGAGTCTAGCTTTATATTTAAGATGTCATGAATTGAAAACTGTTTAATGTTACTTGGGATTTTCCTCAGTAATTCACATATGGCATCTCCTCTCCTGGTATTCTGCAACAAAGCTGCTATGAAATACAGGGAACATTCTAAAACCTTTCAGAAAGTTACCAGAGCTATCAATCTTCACATTAAGCTTGTTTGTTGATAGTTCCTCAGTTTATTGATGGTTCTCCAGTCTGAGGTATTCCACTATTTTAACCTGTTCAGTTGATATGAAACAAATTCACATGCCTCTGAGCTAAACTGTATGCTACTCGTAAATTCTTTATGAAGATAAATTATTCAGAGTTTCTTTTACCTTTTCAAACAGTAATATTTAAATACTTAAATGTGTGGAAAGGATATTAAGGAAAAATATTTAAGCAAGGGAAAGGAAAATACAATGGGCAACTTTAGTATCAAAAAAGCAAATACAAACTGCACCGCAACAGGAAAGTGTGTGCGTGTGCGCTGCACCAGTGTTCTTTGAACTTTTTTTCCATTTTTACCGACCGACCGACCAGCGCGACCCACCATTTTCTCGTACCTTGTTTGCGGCTGACAAAAATGGAGGGAAGGGTTTTGGGTCCGTTTGGCCCTCGTGCTCGCTCCTCCAATGGAACCTGTTGGATGAAGGTGACGCCTTCCGGTGTCGGAAAGGGTGGATTCTCCATCTGTCCAAAGTTCTGCATTTTTTTCCTGTAAAACTTTATCAAATAAACCCCCCGGAACTTGTAAAAAAAAAATGAATAAAATAAATGAAAAAAAGGAATAAAAACCTCCCGAACTTGTAAAAAAAAATAAAGTGAAATAAATGAATGAAAAAAATAAAAATTAAATGAAGGAAATAAATGAATAAAAACCAGGACAGAACTTGGAAAACAAAAAGCGGCAACCGTTTAAAAAACAATAGCGGCCGCAGTGCGCATGCGTGCCCGATTACCGGTGCGCATGTGCGATCGCCGTGCGCGCATGCGCGCATGCGCAATGAGGCCAATTTTTTTTTTTACACACATGTGGCGGCCGCTTGCAGCCGGCGTCATGAAAAGCCGGCCGCTGCGCGGGGATTTGCGCCATCGGGAGCGCCGCGCACAACAGCTCCGCGACCCACCCCCGACTTTGAAGAACACTCTGCTGCACAGTTTGTTGGACACAGGTCTGGTTATGTGGACTGCATAAATAACTCAATAGCTGATCAAGCCTTAACATTAGGCTCAATGAATTTCAATATACAAACGCTTAACAAGTCTCTTGGAAATTCCTCCATCTGTTAGCCCATTTATTTTAAATGGCTTAATTCCTTGGCTAAAATAGTTTCATGGGGAATATCTAATGAACATTAATATTGTACAAGTGCAGTTTCAACCCAAGCATCGTGATTGATGGGTTTCCTGTTATTTCCACAAATAAAATTAGCCTGGATACGTTTGGTTGCAATAATCTAGCTCTTGGCCACTCTCTGGCTGAGGAGCTATCATCGTCTCCTGTACAGACACTTACTATCCTGTCATTCTCAAAAATATGGTTGATAATTTGACATTATTTTAGCATCATGAGGCAGGGATAATGCTGAAGGCTCACTGACCCTGCTGCAGGAGGAGTTCTCTGCCCAACAGATGAGGAAACTTGCTGAGGAAACTTGGGGCTCTTTGCTGAGATCAAGGTCTGGATTGCCCTTTGGGCTTTGGACTATATGAGGATCTATGAGCGCACACTTGCCGGCAGCGAGACCAGCAGCGCAACTGTTCAGGCAGTGGCTGCCCCACTGGAAGAGGTGGGTGATGCTGAGGCAGGTCAGGGACCGCCAGGCCACCTCAACATGGAGGCACCCTCAGAGGCTCAGATCAAATTTAAAATAATGAAGGTCGCAGTTGGTCAGGCCCTTGGAGTGGAGCGGACACCTCTCCAGAGGCAGAATTTGGGCCGCAGATATGTTGTTTCCAACTTGCACGTAAATTCTTCCTCTGGAGAGGTAAATTGATCAATCTGCTTTTCAAAAATTGACATTCGATCTCTGGCGATGTTGTATCAGGGAAATAGTGAATATGGTCTATGTAATAACCCTCACGAGGCCCACAGGGATACTCTAATCGATCTCCCTGTGGGGCCCGTGGAAAACGAGCTTCCCCGCGAGTGGGCGGAGGCCCACCCAGCTGGGGCTCGTTACCAAGCCATTTAAAAGCCAGCCCGGACAGGGAATTGCATTGTGGTAGTCCCCAACCTCATCGTAATTTTGCTGTGTAAGGATGAGATCACAATAGTTTTGAAAATGCCGCTCTGCGGGAAATTAGAGGCCTTTGATGCAGACCTGGAAGATTGAGCCTCACCTCTCCTTCAGACCAAGACTCAAAATCCTTTGATGAACTGGTGGAGTCGGTGGCGAATCATTACCACCCAAAACCATGATAATACAACGGTATCAGTTAAGCGCAGCTGTGCAGACTCCAGGGAAGTCGATGACAGACGTTCTGACATAGCTCCGAAGGCTTGCAGAACATTGTGAGTTCAGTCCATCCCTCGCCGAGATGTTAAGGGACCGTTTGGTGTGCGGTGGCAACTCAGACAAAATTGTTGGCCAACATTGGACCGAAAAGAGTCAATGAGCTCGCCTTATCACTTCAGAATGCTGAGAAGGGGCGCAGGAGCTCCAGGGTTCTGTTGACTACAGCATCCATAGCATTGGATGACCCCTGTACTGGAGTGCAGCGCGCTCTCAGGGCAGTCCGCGCATGACCAGATCGCCACCAAAGCAGCAACCAAGTACACAACGTTGCGTCCAGACTCAATGGTGTAGGGTTGTCACAGACCAGCCTGACACCTCCCCGGAGAGGAACAGGGAATATCAGCAGCATTGTCATGCTTGCGGTCGCAGAACCTGCAGCAACCAAGACCGCCAGAATCGACAATGAACACGCCGCCCTGGGCAAACGACAAGGTTGCCCTCAGCCAGGGCCTTGCATGTGGTCCAGCCTGAGGAGGACAACCTGATACAGTTGAATTGTATCACAGCCCTTCAAGTGGCACTGATTCAGATTAGATTTCAAGTCAATGGTCACGCCCTGGTAATGCAGAATGACACTGGGGCTGCATCTTCATCATCAGCCATCAGGATTCCTCCAGCTTCACACGGACATCCTGCCCTTGGACGTGCGCAACGTACACTGGGAAGCCGCTGAACATCACAGGTACCACCATGACCCCCATCACCCCTGAGCAGCAGACAGTCAGGCTTCCACTCACAATGGTACAAAGGCCGGGATCCAACCAGTTGAGCTCAAATTGGCTATGAACACTTTGCCTGGACTGGCAGCAACAATAGGGATTCAATTATTGCATTAAAAGGGACTCGGCAATCTATGTGACTTACTAAAGGCACTTTTAGAGGGATTTAGAGATTTGAAAATGATATTGTTATCTGAGAATGGTTAAGTAAAATTCCACACTCAGGGCAAAGACAAAGAAGCACTTCCAGCTGGATGTTTACATGATTAAATGGTCAGCTAGCATCAGTAAACTCAAATATTGTCAGGGTCCATATTGTGGTGAATGTAAATACAGTTAATTCACCAGTTATGTTCTATGTTATTAACCCTGTGGGTTTTATCTGTGGGCCATTGTATGCCTTCACCCACAGGGGGAGATGTTGGAGGATGTTGGAGCATGTACGGGCTCAGCCCATGGCCCCGCCCCTTTGAAGGAGTATAAGAGTAGCTGGGCTGTGGGACTGTCCTCAGTATGTACGAGTTGCAGGCAGGCAAAGTTGATAGTTAATTAAAACCACTGTTTTACTCTGACACGAGTCCTTGAGTGAATTGATGGTCGCATCACATATCTGTAGCTTGAATGCAAGGTGACCGCTGTCCTACCTTGGGAGGTCTGACTTCACAGACAAAGCTAGCAGTGCAAGGCCAAGACTTGCAACAAGAGATTAGGAGAATTCTCTGGAAGATAGGGGAAACAAATAATGCTTGGGATAGCAGACACCCTGCCTCATGAAAATCTGCAAATTGTTTAATGTAAACCTAAAACAGGCAATGATGGAATTTAAGCAATATACTGCCTACGTGCTTTACAATGTATAAAATGTCTGATGATTTCTCAGTTGGGTAGGGTAGGGTCCTGTTTCAAAGACATTCTCTGAAGTAGTGGTGTCCCAACAACTTGG
This sequence comes from Scyliorhinus torazame, assembly GCF_047496885.1. NCBI lineage: Eukaryota > Metazoa > Chordata > Chondrichthyes > Carcharhiniformes > Scyliorhinidae > Scyliorhinus > Scyliorhinus torazame. The sequence continues at coordinate 19,521 of NW_027309336.1, read as the reverse complement.
CACGATAAGTGATTGTTCTGTACCTGAGTCTCCTGAGATTACTTTGTGTAATAATCTGCTCCACAACAGTGTGCTGCATTCCTAATCTGATATACTCTGATACCAACTGACTCCTTGCATGATTGCCATGTCTTGCAAATGTAACAGTGTATAAATACACCATGAGCTAAGCCAGGGAAAAACTGTTTAATTGTTCTCATTGTTAACAAGAATAATCGGTGATTTCTGCACCTTTTGCTCCCATCCTTAATGCTTCCATTAGTTTCCTCCCCAATCCATTGATTTCAAAATCGCTATCCTGGAGTGCAAGTTTAGCTATGACTGCAGCCTATCCTATTCTGCAACACCTTCCTTCTTGGTAACTTTAGACACACCTTCCTCACTTGCAACTCTGGTTTTCTGTATAGTGCCCCGGCACCTGATTTGTTATGTTGTAGATGTAACATAAGCGGCTTCCTTGTGGTGCACTTGACAAAGGAAGGTTCAGACGTGGAGATAACTTCAACACGTTTATTAAACTATTTACACTTCTATTACTCGGGTTCGACACTACTGCTAATCCTACTATAGCTACCCAGACTGACTAACCAGCTGCTGCAATCCACGTGGTGGGTGTAATATTGAATCAACCCTGTGTCTGTACTCACTGACTGTCTCCACTGGAAAGAGGCAGATCATGTGTGTGGTGTCCTTTATATATGGGTTGGTGTAATGTCCCCCTGTGGTCATGTCACTACCGTGTGTATCGTGAGTGTCCATTGGTCCTGTCCTATCTAACTGATCTATTGGTTGAGTGTGTGTGTGTGTGATGTCTTTGGTGCTCCCTCTAGTGTCTAGCTAGCCTTCATGCATTTACATTGATGCACATCACCACATCCCCCTTTTTTTAGATGTTACATATTTTCTGCACACTTTGAGAAAATTGAACAAAGAACAGGTAGATAAGGTAAGGTATATATACAAGTCATGGGAACAGTGGTTAAACAATAAGTCCAAATCATTCAAGTGATTCCAAAAACCATCAATCATCATGGTCAAATGTCTCTCTTGGTTATGAACACCAACGTCCCTGTGCCACAGTAACTAAGAAGTGGTCAAATCACTTCGCTGTCTGATTTGGAGTCCCTTTCTTTTTTCGATGTTTGTGATGGTGCTGTCGGATGACATCTTGTAGCTGATAAGGTGTTGACGTTGAAGAGGTACCATCAACAGTATCATTCGAGGTCATGGATGTGCCATATGTTGAAGTTGGATAAGACTGTACATACTGGTACTGGCCACGTGCTGTGCTGGAAGGGTGATCCTGCTGAGAACCGTTGAAGCTTGTCAAATTGGAAACAGAATTGCTGCTGGCATAAATACCTGGTGATGGTGTGAAACTAGAACCTTGCATCTGACAGGAATATGCCATCTGGCCAGGCTGTGGTGCAGCAAATCCTGGGCTGTACCTAAGGCATCCAGTCTGTCGTGCAGATTGCGCTTGCGGTAGTCCTCCTTCAGTCTTGATTCCATTATTGGGCAATCTGTAGTGTTGGCCTGTTTGAGAATATGCTGCATAGACTGCTGGCTGCTACATGCCTGAATACTGGGTTTGTCCAGCATGAGCTGTCATTGGCTGCACTGCTGGTGTGGAAAAACTGTGTGGATATAGCTATGGTGAATATTGGTGTATTCCTCTTGGACTGTAGCCGCTGCTTGTTATTACTGACTCAGTGTAATTGTTAAGTGACCATCTCCTGTCGTTGTGGCATCTGCTGTCACCCTGAGCATGCCATCACTGAGGTTGCGGCACTCCCTGTCTGGAGTAAAGTCCGGCTTACGTGAATCAGAGTCAGCGTTTGGATGCTCCCCGTCTGGAGTCTGGTCTGTTTTAACTGAGTCAGTGTTGGTTTGTTGATGCTCCCCGTCCGGAATCTTAGCAGGTTTACTGGAGTCAGCTGAGATTTCTTGAAGCTGCACGTCTGGAGTCGGAACATGCAGGAATGCATTGACTTGTGGAGAGGTTTGAACGATTGAGGGAGGAAGTATGGTGTCACCGGAGTCACCAGTGGTCTCACAGTGATCGTCGAGTGCCTTTGTACACACTAGCTGAGGTCTGTCACTTTACACATCTTGCATGGGAAGTGGGATGCTGTCGTCTCTCGTCTCACATACCGTGGGTAGATCCTCAGTAGCTGCTTGTTGTTCACTTGGGTTGGGTAAATTGTCAGAGTCTTCATCTGATGGTGCAAACAATGTGGGTGAACTGTCATTGTCTTGCTGTTGTCCTTCATTTGGGCTTGGACTGTCATCGTCACTTTGTCCAGCACTGTAGCATGATAGACCGTCATGGTCGTCCTGCTGTGCACTGGAGCATGGTAGATTGTCATAGTCTTCTTGCTGTTTACTTGAGCATGGCAGACTTGCATCGTCTGCTGCTAGTTGGTCAGAGGAGGTTGCTAGACCCTCATGGTCTTGTTCCTGCAAGGACTGCGCGTCGGAGTCTTGCGTTGCTTCTATCGTGGAGGCTGTCCACGAGCTCGCTGCGGAGGCTTGTGACACTGGAGTCACTTGTTCGTGCAAGGACTGCGGTGTGGAGTCTTGCGTATCTTCTTTCGTCGAGTCAGGAACCGTGAGCGGGGCATGGACCACGCTCTGTGTGGCAGCAGACCGTTCTCTGTGGGCTTGTACCGCTCTCTGTCTCTTGGTTTCAGGCTGCAGCATCATCCACAACTCACGAGTTGGGATGTCATATGTGCTGGGCTTAAGATCCTCAAATCCGAAGAACGAATCCGCGTCTGCGTCGGATTCAATACGGGGGGTCGCCAATGTGCAACACGTCTAGTTGCGGTTCGGATTTGGTACTGGGGTAGCCTCCCAAGGTGAAAGGTTCGTCCGAGTTGTAGTCTTCTAGGACCATATCATCACTGTTTGCGTCGGAGCTGGCATTGGGCTCGCGAGGTCCAAAGAAAATGTAAAGGTCGGTATTGAAGTATTCAAGGTCGGAATCATCGGTTTGGGCATAGGTAAATGCTTGTTGCAGGGTTCTTCGGAGGTTAATTTAATTCCCTGGTTCAATTTGAGGCATTGTGCTGTCACTCCAGGTGAAGGAAGGTTGTTTTACGGCTTTAAAAGATATTTTCTTTGATTTGGCACGTTCCACCTTTAAATGGGCGTGGTCCGGGGCCTCTGACGTCATGACGCATGTGACGTAGTAGCGCGTAGGAAGCGAATGCACATGTGCACATCGCTGTTCCTTTACCGATGGTCGTTTTTGTGATTGCGCATGCGCGGCTTCTCGCGCATGCGCAAACGGACCTTCCCGTTCTGCGCACTTCTTGCACAAGTGCAGACCCTTTAGAAAGATGGCCGCCGATCAAAACTGTTCTCTGCCCCGGGATCTCGGCATCGTGGTGAGTACTTCTCTTACCTTTTCTTGCAGGTTGGAGTGTGTTTTCCTCACAGTATTTGCCGAATTTGTCCAGGACTGCCTGCAAGTCGCTCCTGTTTTGCCCCTTGGAGAACTTGAATTTTTAAAAGATTTCTTCTGCTCTGGCACCATCGATGGTGAGGAGAAGCTCTGTTTTTTCAGGATCGGCCACTTCTTCTAGTTCGGATGCCACCAGGAAGATTTCAAACTTTTGTCGGAATGCCCGCCAGTTTTCGCGGAGATCGCCGTGGCACTGGAGCTGCTGCGGAACCCAGATCGCGAACATCTTGCCTGGGTATCGTTGCTGGTTGTCACTGTACGCTGAGGTATGGCTATCTGGATTGAAACAGTTCAGTCCTGGCACCTGATTTGTTATGTTGTAGGCGTAACATAAGCGGCTTCCTTGTGGTGCTCTTGACAAAGGAAGGTTCGGATGTGGAGATAACTTCAACACGTTTATTAAACTATTTACACTTCTATTACTCGGATTCAACACGACTGCTAATCCTACTATAGCTACCCAGACTGACTAACCAACTGCTGCAATTCACGTGGTGGGTGTAATATTGAATCAACCCTGTGTCTGTACTCACTGACTGTCTCCACTGGAAAGAGGCAGATCATGTGTGTGGTGTCCTTTATATATGGGTTGGTGTAATGCCCCACTGTGGTCATGTCACTACCGTGTGTATCGTGAGTGTCTATTGGTCCTGTCCTATCTAACTGATCGATTGGTTGAGTGTGTGAGTGTGATGTCTTTGGTGCTCCCTCTAGTGTCTAGCTAGCCTACATGCATTTACATTGAAATGAAATGAAAATGAAATAAACATCACTTATTGTCACAAGTAGGCTTCAATGAAGTTACTGTGAAAAGCCCCTAGTCGCCACATTACGGCGCCTGTTCGGGGAGGCTGTTACGGGAATTAAACCGTGCTGCTAGCCTGCCTTGGTCTGCTTTCAAAGCCTGCGATTTAGCCTAGTGTGCTAAACAGCCCCACATCACCACAGCACCCTCGCTCCCTTGTCAGTGATAGATCTGTCAACCATCACTCTGAAGGGGTGGCTCAAATAGAGTTTATTTTGGGTACACGTCCCCCATCATCTTTGACCATCACTGCTGCCTCTGCCCTCGTGTCTTCTCTCCCCATTTTTTGCACACATAATTCAAAGAGCATTTGGAAAATGGAACCCATTTATATACTTAACAAAAGCATTCCACATATTATTCTTTTGCGGGATGTGGTCCAGCATTTCTTGTCCGGCACTAATTATATTCAAGGTTATATTTAAGATCATTGTGAACTGAGAGACTTTCTGGGCCATTTCAGAGGGTATTTTAAGAGTTCCCCACATTCCTATGGGTCTGGAGTCACGTACAAGCCAAGCGAGGTAATGTTTAGTTTCTTAACCTGTTTACTGCAGGTTTAAGGAAATGCAGCTTTCCTTCCCTGAAAGGCCATTGAGGTGAAATTCTCCGTAATCGGCGCGATGTCCGCCGACCGGCGCCAAAAACGGGGCAAATCAGTCCGGCATCGCGCCGCCCCAAAGGTGCAGAATCCTCCGCATCTTGACCGGCCGAGCCCTAACCTTGAGGGGCTAGGCCCGCACCGGACTGATTTCCGCCCCGCCAGCTGGCGGGAAAGGCCTTTGATGCCCCGCCAGCTGGCGCAGAAATGACATTGCTGGGCGGCGCATGCGCGGGAGCGTCAGCGGCCGCTCACGGCATCCCCGCGCATGCGCAGTGGAGGGAGTCTCTTCCGCCTCCGCCATGGTGGAGACCGCGGCGAAGGCGGAAGGAAAAGAGTGCCCCCACGGCACAGGCCCGCCCGCGGATCGGTGGGCCCCGATCGTGGGCCAGGCCACCGTGGGGGCACCCCCCGGGGCCAGATCACCCCGCGCCCCCCCCAGGACCCCGGAGCCCGCCCGCACCGCCTTGTCCCGCCGGTAAGAGAGGTGGTTTAATCCACACCGGCGGGTCAGGCATTCTAGCAGCGGGACTTCGGCCCATCCGGGCCGGAGAATCGCCGGGAGGGGGCCCGCCAACCGGCGCGGCGCGATTCCCGCCCCCGCCGAATATCCGGTGCCGGAGAATTCGGCAACCGGCGGGGGCGGGATTCACGCCAGCCCCCGGCGATTCTCCGACCCGGCGGAGAATCGCCCCCAGATATTTTTTTACAACAATCTACAATGCTTCCATGATTACCATTCCTGAGATGAGCTTATATTTCTAGATTTATGAAGTCAATTTAAATTCCACCAGCTGCTTTGGTGGGATTTGAACCCATGACTCATAAGACCATAAGTCATAGGAGCGGAAGTAAGGCCATTCGGCCCATCGAGTCCACTCCACCATTCAATCATGGCTGATTGCAACTCCATTTACCCGCTCTCTCTCCATAGCCCTTAATTCCTCGAGAAATCAAGGGCATTGGCCTGGGCTTGTGGATTACTGATGCAGTGACATTACCATGATGACACCCACTTCCCACTCCTTAGGTAAAGAAGCTTCTTCTGAATTCCCTGCTGGGCCTCTTGGTTATTGTTTTGCATTGATGGCCTTTGCTCTTCCCTGCCTGAGCAATTATTCAGTTTCCCCGCTAAAAAGTTGACAATTTGAAAGGCCTCACTTTTAAGATTACCCTCCCGCCTTCTTTCTTCAAGACAAAGGAGACACTGCCTGTGAATTATTTCCTGATCTGTACACCCAGACATCTCTGGTGCAACCTTGTAAATCTCTGCCTCATTTCTAGAATATGGCGACCAGATTTGCACACAGTGCTCTGTGTGGTCCAAGGCAAGGATCAGGACAAGTTTAGAATAACTTCTTTTCAATTCTATCTCTCTGGAAATGAAGCCTCGCGCTTAGTTCGCTTTTTTTTATGGACTTGCTAACATGTGACAAAACGTTTCTTGATTTGTGTATTTGTGCTCTGAGAGCTCTGTTTCTTTCACCAACTGGGCTTGTGGATTCCAAAGAATAAGTGACCTCCCTATTCTTACAACAAAAATATACTAGCTCACATTTATCTGTGTTGAACTGCTCATTATTTGCCCATTCTTCAGGTTTATTAACATCGTCCTTTATTTTATTGCAGCCCTCCTCAGTGTTGACTAGCCTCCCAATTTGATGTCATTTAGAAACTTAGAAATTGTATTTTTGATGGCAAAGTGTCAATTTTTATTTAGGAAGATGCAAATGAGAAAGGGTGATGCAAAATAAACCTTGTGATGAAGGTTACCGGGCAAGAGGATAAATAAATGGTTGAGTTTAATTGTAGGAGACAGAAAAAAGTAGGCACATGAGATTCAACTCTCTCGGGTGCTTTGTGTATCTATATTTAATAGCCGGAATGTAACCAGTTCAGATTGACTGCCATCAATCACCTGAGTCAGAAGGCCGTGAGTTCAAGGCACATAATTCAGGTTTGAACACACAAGCTAGGTTGACACTCCAGTGTGGTACTGAGCAAGTGCCGCAATGTCAAAGGTGCCAGATGAGAAACTAAGGTCCTTTCTGCTCTCACAAATGAGCTTAAAAAATACCAAGGCATGGTTTGATGAAGAGCAGTGGAGTTATGGCCCCTGGTGTCCTGGGGCCAAGATTGGTCCCTCAATGAACATCACCAAAAATAGATGATCTTGGCATTATCTACTGCTGTTTGTGTGAGCCCACTGTGTGCAAATTCTTAAATTACAACAGTGACGATAACACTCTTCACAGTGGAGACACAGTGCTACACGGTAGGTTCCTTAACCAGCTGTAAGAGTTAATGTACAGAGCTTGCTCACAGTCTAAGATAGAAGAGAGGGAAATTCTCCCAAGTGCCTCTGATGATGCCCCACATAATCATGTGACACCACTACACAGAGGGCATTGGTTGCAATACATTACAATTGGCGATAAAGAGCTTTTGACATCCTGAGGTCATGAAAGGTGCGATGGAAATGCAAGCTCTTTCTTTCGATATTTTTCATCTTCTGCAGGTAGCATCATGAATTACTTTGGGATAGCCGAACCACGGCTTGCACTGTGATTTCATAATGGGACAGGACGAGGAGGCAGACACCCAATTTTACCTCGCCCAGAATGGGGGATTCAATCCTATGCTGTTGCCGTTATTCGAGTCGCATATGAACCATCCAGCCAACTCAGCTTGGGGTCCCTCTCCCTCCCCTGACCTTTAGAGCATGCTCTGCAACAAGAACTCCACATTCCTGCCCGAGTCTTGGGGCACTGATTCCAGCTGCAGGCCGCTTCCCATGATCTTAGCTGACTCAGCACAGACCAGAGGTACAATTTGGGACTTGTGCTGCAAAGCTTCTCAGTAGTTTAACCAAATACTGCAATTTAAACTATTCATAGCTTTCACTTCCTTCTAATGTTCCTTTTCTTTACTCTCAGTCTGATTTTGTGACAGTCAATTACCTTTCTGTAAAATCAATCCTTTTCTTTTCACCATTACTGTCGCATTATGTGTGTAGTGTGTGAAAAGCAAAAAAAAGATAACTGGCTGAATGCATTGTTGGACCCTGAGGGAGCTAAACGACTTGCAAACTTTTATAATGCTTTTGTATCTTTTTGAAAAGGCATTTCATCTCATCATCACATTGCTTTGCAGTGCTGTCTTGTTCCTCAGTAATGGAATTAGTGGCATTTAGCCCAAAGCAGGGAGTGACAGAGCCGAGTGCCATCAGATCTGAGCCAGACTTTCTGCTAACAGCATGAGCAAAAGAAAAGCCAAAGCCCCATTTGCAAATTGCTGCCGCTATCTCTGCATGTCATTTCAATTCAATTTTACATACAACTCGCCAGAAAGTACTGTTGAACACTGCCTGTAGTCCTGAAGTGTAAAAGGCTCTCCTGCTCATCAGCACTGGCTGAACCAGTGAACATTTGTTTTAAGTGCCCACCCCCCTCACCCCGCCATGGTCTCACCCTTCCCTATCTCTGCAATATCCTCCAGTACCACCTCACTCTGAGATATCTGCTCTCCTCCAATTCGATCTTCTTCTGCTTCCCCGATTTTGATCGCTCTGCTATAAGAAGTAACAGGAGTACGCCAGTTGGTCCTTCAAGCCTGCTCTGCCATTCAATGGATCAAGGCTGATCTGATTCCGGACTTAACGCCACTTTACTGTCAATCTCTCTCTCTCTCTCCCCCCTCCCCACAACCCCCATAACCATTGGCGGATCAGAAATCTACCTAATCCTCCACCGTTGATCAAAAATACGCCTTCAGTTGCCAACACCCTAAATTCTGGAATATCCAACTGAGCCTTTCAGTCTCCACCTCTCTCTCTCCTCCTTTAAGATGTTCCTTAAAACTTACTTCTGATCAAGTTTTTGGTCACGATCCCCCTTTGTAGCTCTGTGTAAAATTTCCTTTGATAATGGCCCCAATGACAGGCCTTTGGAAGGTAAAGGTAAAAAATGTTATACAGGCGCAAAAGCATTGTTGTTAACGCATATTTATCCTCTAATTGGCTTCAACGCCCTGGATGAAAATCAAAACGCATGCTTTAGGCTCGTCTTATTCCATGCTGGTGAATAAGAGTGTTTGGGTGCGAGACAGTACTGATCTCAGTTATCCATCACTGAACAATCATTTCTGTTGAAGTATGTGGAACTGAATGTCAGGTGTTGTGTTGAACAGGCAGCCGATACCACAGCACCAATTCTTCTCTGTTAGCTAGGGCCAAGTTTGACTGTTGATTTAATTTGTATCTGAAGAATTGTTCATAACTTGAATGACCTTGGGTTGTCATGATATAGAAACGGAAAGGAAAAGAGGGAGCTTTACTGCTTAAGTTGCTTGCGAATTGTTTTGAAATGAAAATCACTTATTGTCACAAGTAGGCTTCAAATGAAGTTACTGTGAAAAGCCCCTAGTCGCCACATTCCGGCGCCTGTTCGGGAGGCTGGTACGGGAATTGAACCCGCGCTGCTGGCCTTGTTCTGCTTTACACGCCAGCTGTTTAGCCCACTGTGCTAAACCAGCCCCAGACTGGTTTATTCCCTCCTCTCTGTTCTATACATTTTTGCAAAGCAGTATTTGTGTTTGTATGCCAGGAAATAACCGCACAGTCACGGCTCCTTGATGCACGGCTCAGTTATTGTGGCTACATTTTTATGTTAAAAATCGTGGAATACAATTTCATGCTTAATATTACGATCCCAACTGATGTTAATCCTAGATACGTCAAATCCCAGAGTAAAACCTGGCTTGATGGACCTTAACTATTTTTTGAAGTTCCCGGGGAGGGAAGTTACTGAACAAATACACAGGCTTTTGCGAATACATTTTAAAGGAAAATTACAAAACATTAATAAAACAAAAAAAATTAATTCTCTTTCACCATGAGAATAGGTTGGAAAGATCTCAATAGGGTTTCAATACAAACAGAAGAAACTGATTCAAATATTCACTGTGCCTTCATCCCAGCTATATCTTTGGAGACACACAAGATAAAACAATTTGCCATATCAGTATTATATTTTGCTATTCAAGGTAAGTATGCAGTATAAGTGAACCAACTGGGAAACTGTGGTCAGACACACCATACTTCAAAATAAATGACAGGAGCAACCAAAGCAGATTTTATGGATTTCTCAACAACCTATCTCGATGCCTGCCACACTGTAAGCCAACCAGTTGCACTGACACTCTGTCTTCTTCACATGAATTTCCAATCTCCACGTTTGGAGAACTCACCTTGCAATTCTCTTCATCAGTCACATGCACTCTGACGGCTTCAACAAGAATCTATTTCCAGGATTTCAATCTCACCTTCCAAGATTCCTTTCCCTTGGTTCCCCGAATGTGCTCATGCTTCACATTCCAAGCACACATTTAGATCTTTGGCCATGCCAAGCAGAGTACCACTCCTTCAAAAAGTTACCTTTATTTATCCTTACAGCCAACAGCATGGAGTCACGAAACTCCACCTGCTCTCTCGGATCTCCTAGATTTCCCTCAGGCCCACTTTGTTGCAGATCTGCACCCTGCAGTTCTTTCTTTCATTAACTTGAAGTCCTTTTTTCTGCTTCTGTTGTTTATCTTTTCTCAGTAGGATCTATCACTAATTTCTGTCTTTGACCCTTCCAACAACTTTCTTCTGTCCAACTCACCCCCTTGAAAAACGCCATCGGCTAAAAGACCAGCAGGCATTGAAATAAAAACAAAAACAGCTGTATAAAGTTCATCTTCACTGCCTGCACCCGGTCCGCCAATGACAGAGGAAAGTCATCCCACCCCAGCAAACCTGCCTTCACCCTCCCCATCAAATTTGAAAAATTCAACTTGTGAAGACCTGCTCAGTCCCGAGCCACCTGCACCCCCAGATACCGAAAATGTGACGCTGCCACATTGAATGGCAGCCCCCATCCCGACCTCCGTCCCTGGAGAGGAAACCACAAAATATTCACTTTTCCCCAGGTTCAGCTGATACCTCGAAAACACCCCAAATCTTTGAAGCAAACCTATTATGTCCCCCACCGAGGAACCCGGCTCCGAAATGTCTAGCAACAAATCATCCGCGCATGGGACATAATTATATTGTAGTAGAAAGGAAAATAAGTTACTCTTCTGATGCATGGCAACACACAACAAATACAGTTTGTTCGTTCAGCACTTCCATTCCAATTCTCTTCCTGCAACGGATGATTGTCAAGATAGACATTTTCATTTGTTTCCACAGCGAGTTATTCCTGGACCAGGTCATTGTCTGTCGCCAGAGGCTTATAGCTTGACGGGTGCCGATCCACATCAAGCATGGCTGACCACCAGCCATTGGCATGTTAGTTGGATTTTGCAAATTGATATCCATCCTGTTTGGCCATATTATGAATGCACCTTCCTTGGCCACCAAGTTCTGGGGGTGAACCCGAAGCCTCAGGCTCAGAGGCAGGGAAGCTACCCACTGCGTCACTAGACCTCCCATTCATCGCTTACAGGCCCTCAATCAATCAAAATCTGGTGCATGAGTTTTTTTATTCGACATACAAATCTTTTTCTCAAGTATGTTATGAACAGTAACACCAATTATATTCCAGCGAAAATTGCAGTGCAATTAAAGGAACAGCTTTGATTTAAGGAAAGACACTTTAGCAGTCAACGATGGTGCAAGTCGCAAAAGATTTGCGGTACTCAAGAAAGATAATTTTCTCGATTTCATCTCAGTGATGTGTGCCAGTGGCAAAACACTTGCTTTGGTTATGTTTTTTTCGCAGTTCACTGATGTTACGACAAGCACAATGGAATGTCCTGTTCTTAAAAACAAGGCAATAAAAGCAAATATTCCAAGACAATAAAATCAAATGTTCTACCCAATTGCTGACATCCTCAAAGGAGGATGTTTCGACTTATGAGGGAGGTTAGAGATATCAGATAGTCACTCATAAATCCTATAGAGAATTCAGGAGATGCTTAATTGCCCACAGAAGGGTTCAGTTGGAGAACTCGCAACCACATAGATGAGCACAGGTGATTTAAAGGGAATTTAGATAATCAGATGTGGGAGAAAAGGATAGAAGGATCTGCTGATTCGGTCAAACAAAGGAAGGTGGGAAGAGGCTGGTGTGGAGCATGAACAGGAGGCATAGATAAATTGGGCCTAATCCTGCACTGAAATTTCTGTGGAAAGGGAAGCTATCATCTGATATTAATCCACAAAGACCACCATTTAGCGGATTTGGTCTCGGTGCAACTCCAGTTCTGCACTATTGCATACACTCATAATGCTTGCTGTGCTTGAGCAAGAAACTCAGTTGCAAAATCTATTCAGCAAAAAACTGTGACTGCCGCCACCTGTTGTGACTGCAGAGATACAGCGCATGACATGTCGGTAAATTTACTGATCTCAGTGGGAACTATTCTTGAAGAGAATATGGATTGGCTGTTGTATTCTCACCTGGGGGGCGATTCTCCAAAATGGAGCGCAAGTGTTCGCACTGTCGTGAACGCCGTCGCGTTTCAAGACGGTGCGAAACGGGCACGGGAACGACCGATTCTGCCCCCCACAGGGGGCCAGCATGGCGCTGCAGCGGTTCACGTCGCTCCAGCCTCCCTCCCCTGCACCAAATGGGTGCCGCGCCAACCCGCGCATGCGCAGTTGGGCCGTGCCAACCTGCGTATGCGTGGGGGACTTCTTCTGCGTGCCGGCCCCGATTCAACATGGCGTCGGTGTTCAGGGGCCGGGGGGTGGAGAGGCCGGCCTGCCAATCGGTGGGCCCCGATCACGGGCCAGACCCCATCGGAGCGCCCCCCCCGCACCCCCCGGTGAAGAATCGCTTTTCCCCGCCCCACAGGCTGCCCCCGGCCCTTCGCGCAGAGTTCCCGCCAGCAGTGACCAGGGGTGAACGGTGCCGGCGGGACTCTGTCCTATCCACGCGGCCGCTCGGCCCATCCAGGCTGGAGAATCGTCGGCCCAGCTGATTCCAGCGGCCTGCGGCCGGCGCTGTGTCAAACGCGCCGGCGCAAGTGGCGACGATTCTCTGCACCCCGGAGAATCATGCGCTGGCGTCGGGGCGTTGTGGCACGGTTGCGCCGATTCTCCGGCCCGGCGCGGGGCTCAGAGAATTGCCCCCCTGTTCTTTGGTTTGTATGTCCTTTGAACCCAATGGGAGGGTATGGGAAGATTTTGGTACAGAAGGAGGCCATTCAACCCATTGTGTCTGTGCCGGCTGAAGAAGAAGTATCCAGTCTAATCCTATCTTCCAGTTCTTGGTCCATAGCCTTGTAGGTTACAGTCATGTAGATCGAAGTGTCTGGTGACTCGAGACAATACACTGGAGACTCCCAGTAACAACAAAGGGGGTTTATTAACAGTAGGTAAAAGCAACTATATACAAGCACAGCGCAATGTTGATTCAGTCTTGACTCTCTGGCTTTGAGGTCCACACTGCCCAGGATCCTCGTCCCAAGGTCCTGCGCTTCCTCTCGGTCGCGGTTTGCATGCTCCTGCATGATTGGTCCTGAGCTGGTCATCTGGACTGTGAGGCTCGCCCCTTAAAGGGGCCACGCCACCATAAAGTTTTTTTCCCCAAGGTGATGAGTGTTTCTGCCTTTTTCACCCTTCACGGTAGAGTTCAAAAGCCCCACGACCCTCTGGGTAAAGAAATTACTCTTCAACTCCCCTTAAAGCCTGACAACAATTATCGTAAATCTGTGTCCCTGATTATTCATCTGTACTCCACTCTATCTCTGCCCTTGCAAATTTTATGCATCCCAGTTAAATCTACCATCGGCCAAAGAATGTGGTTTCTTTGTACCCGAATCGACCCGCTCAGGGGTCGATACTGGGACCACATCATTTCGCAATATACATTAATGATCTGAAAGAAGGAACTGAAGGCACTGTTGCTAAGTTTGCAGATGATACAAAGGTGTGCAGAGGGACAGGTGGTATTGAGGAAGTAGGGGCCTGCAGAAGGTCTTGGACAGACGAGGAGAGTGGGCCAAAAAAGTGGCAGATGGAATACAATGTGGAAAAGTGTGAGGTTGTGCACTTTGGAAGGAAGAATGGAGGCATAGACTATTTTCTAAATGGGGAAATGCTAAGGAAATTAGAAGCTTCTCGTTCAAGATTCTATTAAGGTAAACGTGCAGGTTCAGTCGGCAGTTCGGAAGGCAAATGCAATGTTAGCATTTGTGTCGAGAGAGCGAGAATACAAGAACAGGGATGTACTTCTGAAGCTGTATATGGCTCTGGTCAGACCCCATATGAAGCATTGTGAGCAGTTTTGGCCCCGTATCTAAGGAAGGATGTGTTGACCTTGGAAAGGATCCAGAGGAGTATCACAAGAATGATCCCTGGAATGAAGAGCTTGTCGTATGAGGAACGATTGGGGACTCTGAGTCTGTACTCGTTGGAGATTAGAAGGATGAGGTGGGATCTTATTGAAACTTACAGGATACTGAGAGCCTGGATAGAGTGGGCGTGGAGAGGATGATTCCACTGGGAGGAAAAACTAGAACTCGAGGCACAACCTCAGACTGAAGGGACGATCCTTTAAAACAGAGACGAGGAGGAATTTCTTCAGCCAGAGGGTGGTGAATCTGTGGAACTCTTTGCCTCAGAAAGCTGTGGAGGCCAAATCACTGAGTGTCTTTAAGACAGAGATGGATATGTTCTTGATTAATAAGGGGATCGGGGTCATGGGGAGAATGGGGATGAGAAAAATATCAGCTTAGACTGAATGGTGGAGCAGCCTCATGGCCAAATTCTGCTCCTATATCTTATGGTCTTACATCCCTGTAATGAAGTGACTAGACTCGATGCAGTTCTCGAGCTGCAGTCGAACAAGTGCCTTGTATTGTTCCAGTATGACTTCCCGCCTGGTAAACGTAAAGCCTCGGCCTTCGCAGCCACCTTTTTTTAGCTTGCCCTGCTCCCTTCAGGGATATGCAGGTGTCCACTTTTCAGAATTCTGCCATTTATTGTGTTTTCCCTTGTCGTGTTATCTTCGCCAAATACTCACAGTTCTCTGGACTGAAGCCCATCTTTCACTTTCTGCCCACCTGACCAGCCCATTGATATCAATCCACAGGCCACACGGCTACAACTTTCTTCCTCACTCTCAACGATATGGCCGATTTTCACATTGTCTGCAAACTTCTAAATTATGCATCCTGCAATAGGCAAATTTACCACATACAGATGGGAAAGCGAGCAGTAATTGTTTAATTATGCATGCATAAATTTGTCCATTGAAGCAGAGAAACGTTAGCAAAACTGTATGTAACAAGATCAAAGTAAAAATAACAGGTTTATACAATTTCATTGTTTCACGCTCAAGCACTTCACAATGCTCTTATATTTAAGAGCCTCACCTGATTACAGTCATCGATATTAACATGGATGAGTTGTTGGTCTCTCAAATAAGAATCCACTCACTCACAATGAGAAAGACACTGATTGAGATGGAAGTATTGTGAAATCTATAGAGATTGGAGGAGCGAGCAGCTCCAATAGTTTGGCACATATTATCCCGAGAGCCTGTCGTTGATAATAATATAATAATAATAATTGCTTATTGTCACAAGTAGGCTTCAATGAAGTTACTGTGAAAAGCCCCTAGTCGCCACATTCCGGCGCCTATTCGGGGAGGCCGGTACGGGAATTGAACCCATGCTGCTGTTCTTGTTCTGCATTACAAGCCAGCTGTTTAGTCCACTGTGCGAAACCAGTCCCTGATGTGGCATTTCACATCAGTGTGTCCAGGCACATTCCAAAATGCATGCAGAAACTGGAAACGAATGGGAAAATGCAGATTCTTATATATAATCTAATAGCGGTACTCTTCAGAGAAAAAAACATGAAGGTTTTTTTTTCACCAAGGTGCTCCAATCTTTGCATTGTTTCCAATCTACATCTGACGAAGCAGACTGCAATTCATTTGCAGCTCCTCACCCTGCTGCCCCACAAAAAAGACCAGTTCCCACAAATTTCCTGCACTTACTCCAGTGCTATCATGATTCTGTCCTAGCTTCAGTTATTGTATTTGTTGGAACACGAGCATATTATTTCTATTCATATGCTGGTAATTTTATTCTGCAAATAGTGCTACTTTCCCTTGGTCAGTGAAATTGGGAAGAATTTACCCGAAGTTGCAGCAAGTGCAGCGATGGATGTGAGAAGTGGCCTTTTCCCTGCCCGTCCACAAAGGTGGACTTTTGACCTTCCCACCTTCTAAATTATGCAGGCTCGGGAAACACACTTTCTCACTGTTCGGAGGCCTCAGATTCACCCGTCATACCATTAACTCACTGGTTCCTCACTCCAAGCACCATATTTAAACTGTAGTCGCGCACAGTTCTCAATACTTCCAGCGCAGGATTACTCCAACAGAGACACGGCCGCGAAAGCCAAGAAGAGCGCAGCCCCCAGAATCAGTGTTGTGCCTTTTGAGTGCCATGGAGGCCCGCTGTGTTGTCCTCTGCCCTTGTCTTAGCCGCAGACGGTCCAGCTAAGCTTCCCACTCCGGCTTTGGAGGTGGTGACGGCAGTGGCCAGTGCCAACGCTGCACAGAAGAGGTGGACCATCCACTGCAGAAAGAGGATGAATGATTTCATCCATGCCGCCAAGGTAAGCCAACCATCGCAGCATTCGAAACTCGCACACTCACAAATCCATCACATGGGCATCTCACTCACTGTGAGCTCAAGGGACAGCACCACTCATTCTCTCGGATGCACCCCTCACATCTCGGTCAGACCTCATCTCCTCTGGAGATTGCTTTCTCATCCCGTCCATGGCTCCACTCAGCCCATGGGCACAGGCGTGGCATCCTTTTCATTTTCCCTGGCACGCACCTTGGGCACACTCTACCTCCATCTGTCTTTATGCGGGACAAGATCGCGCATACTAACAGGGAGAACTTCAAGACCATGGGTAGAGTGCCGGACATCAAGATCCGTACTCATTTCGAATATCACATATAGTGCTGGCCAGAGAGAATGTGGACTGTCCCTGCAGTAGCAGTTTCCGCACCGGCTGCCCAACACACCCACCACATCCGGGAGTGGAACTTCTCGCCAATTGGGTGAAAATCTTCTAATTTGTTTTTGTCTAAAGGTGAACTCAGACTGGGAAAGCGGATTGAAGACCACCAGCGGCACGGCCACCTTTTCCCTCCACATTTTTAAACACTCAGACAAAAGAAAGTGACGGGGTGGGTCGCATGATGTCACATTGGTGGGGCGGGCTCAGAATAGAAACATCGGGCGGGATTCTCTGATCCGAGATCCCCTCCACCAACTCTGCCAGCGAGAACAGAGAAATTGGAGCTCAGCCAAACCTCCATTCTCTGGAACGGAACCAGAGAATCCCACCAGCGTGAACGGATGAAGAATTCTGACCAAAGAAAATAGCAGCATGAGGAGGCCATTTGACCACTTCACGCCTGCCCCGCCATTCATGATGATCATCTAACAGGCAACTGTTCCCACTTTCCCCCCATAATCTTTAAAAAAAAAAAATTTTTACTGAAGCATTTGTAATTTTCACAATTTAACATATTGACATCTCTAACACAATCGCGTGGGTCGACGCACAAAATGCCCCCTAAAATAACACACAATAAACCACGTACCCCACTTCTCCCGCCCTATCTCCAATTACCTGTATACTAAATTCCCTGTTCTTATTTAACATTACCAGGCCTCTTATTACCCCCCCCCCCCCCCCGCCCCCCCCACTTTTTCCCTTTCCCGCCTTACTGCTGACGTTCAGTTTTTGTGAAAGAAATCGATGAACGGCTGGCTGTCAACTCCGGGCAAATCCCTGTCTTGATCCTCTCAGAGCGAACTTGATTTTCTCCAGACTGAGAAACCCTACCATATCGCTGACCCACACTCCTGATTCCGGGGGCTCCGAGTCCCTCCTTCTCAGCAAGATCCGTCTCCGGGCCACCAGGGAGGAGAAGGCCAGCATATCGGCCTCTCTTCCCCCCCCCCTTTGCCCCCCCGCCCCCCTGCCCCCTCCCATATTCATTGATCCCTTTAGCCCCAATGGCTTTCCTTAACTCCTTTTGTACTCGGGAAATACATGTTTTGGTCTCAACTGCATTCTCTGGTAGCGAATTCCACAGGCTCACCACTCGCTGGGTAAACACATCTCTCCACATCTCAGTCCAAAATGGTTTTCCCGTGTCCTTATACTGTAACCCCAGTGTTCCATCACTGGGAACATCCTTCCTGCATCTACCCTGTCTAGTCCTGTTAGTATTTTATAGTTTTATATGAGACTCACCCCCCCTCATTCTTCTAAACTGTTAAATTTTCCTTGCAAGCCATGGTTTGGTCACCTTTCCTGGTTTATTTTTGCATCAGACTGGAATGAACAATTGTTGCAGTGCACCCATGTGCTCTTTGAATGTTTGCCATTGATTATCCACCGTCATCCCTTGAAGTAATGTTCCCCAATCTATCATAGCCAATTTGTGCCTTGCAGCATCATAGCTTCCTTTATTTAGATTCAGGACTCTCGTCTCAGAATCAACAATGTCATTCTCCATCTTGATGAAGAATTATGGTCGCTCATAAGGGGCCTCGCACAATTAGATTGCCAATTATTCCTTTCTCATTACACAATGCCCTGCCTAGGATGGCCTGTTCTCTAGTTGGTTCCTAAATGTATTGATCAGAAAACCATTGCATATACATTCCTGGAATTCTTCCTCTATCATACTGTTACCAATTTGATTTGCCAAATCTATAACATATTAAAGTCACCCATAATTACAGAGCTTCCTTTATCACATGCATCTCTAATTTCCTTTTTAGTGCCCTTCCTCACATCATCACCACATTTTGGGGGAGCTAAATACAATCCTTACTAATATTTTTCCCCCTTGGTGTTTCTCAGCTCTATTCATACAGATTCCTGATCATCGGAGCTAGTATCCTTCCTCACTGTTGTGTTAATTTCCTCTTAACTAGCAATGAAGACCCTCCGCCTTTTACTTTTTGTCTGCATTCTTAAATACTGAATGCCCTTGGATGTTCAATTCCCATCCCTGGTCACCCTGTAACATATTGATGGACATCTATTTGCGTGATTGATTCATCCACTTCATTATGAATGCTCCTTCGCGCATTGGGGCACAAATCCTTAAGGCTTGTCTTTAACATTCATTGTGCTGCTCCCATTTTTCTTGACCTTTGATTTCTTTTACGAGCACTTTTCGCCTTTATGTACTGTGTTCATTCCCCCTGATATTCCCCCTCCTCTGACTCCTTGCATAGGTTCCCAACCCCCTGCCATTTTAGTTTAAACCCTCCCAAACACTCTAGCAAAAAGCCCTATGACATCAGTTCCGGTCCTGTCAAGTGTAATCCGTCCAATTTGTAGTGGTTCCTACCTACCCCAGAATTGGTCGCAATGACCCGGAAATCTGAAATCGTCCCCCTTTCACCATCTCTTTAGCCACATATTCATCTGATATATCCTGCTACTTTTTCTCTGACTTGCACATGACACTGGTAGTAATCTTGAGATTATCACCTTTGAGGTTCAACTTACCTTCCAACTCCCTGGGCGGGATTCTCCCATTCGGCGGCAGAGTTTCCACGCCTTCGGAAACGCCGTCGCGTTTCACAACGGCGTGAACG